>NW_015662166.1:243766-263408 GCF_001515625.1 Sinocyclocheilus rhinocerous
ACACACACACACACACACACACACACACACACACACACACACACACACACACCTTAAAGACAAAATATAATTCTAATGCATAATTCAGCTTGCAAACAGGCACAATTTTCAAAATACAACTATAGACTATAAAATCTGATATAGTCCAAGCATAATTCCCAGCAGTACGGGTAGGTGACTGTGTACCTGCTGAGACTGTGTGTCTGGTCCTCTGCTGGCCAAACGGCTGAGAATGTTTCTTTCAGACATCTGCAGCCTCACGGCGACAGGAGGTATCCTGGCGATGGTCGCCGGGAGACGAGTGACATCTGCTTTCATGTCACTGAGCAACTCTTCTAGCTGTTTCAGTACTGTCAGAAACACATACAAGAAAGCAGTGAGCGTCAGCTTCTACAATGAGTCAGAAGCTCAAAATTAAAATGAGGTCAGATGATGCACCTTTATGTAGGACGGCATTGGCAGGTTTGTTTCCGGACATGGATTCCTTGCTCAGGTGCTGGTGGGACTCGGCCAGACACTCCACTTCACTGAAGCGTGTGTTGAGAGCCATGGAGGGGTGAGAAGGGTCTTCAGTCATGTTCAGATACGCAGCTCTGCGCAGCTGTTCTTCAATCACCAGAGCCTGCTCAAGCAGCTACAGGAGACACATAAAAACGGTCTTACTAACTCCAATATCTTCACTTACGTACAAGAAAAATTCTGTTCTTTTCATAATACCTTGAATCTCCTGGCCAGAAACTTGTTCTTGATCTCCAGGAAGTTTCCTCTGTTGATCTCTCCCTTGAAGGGTTCGTTAAGAATGGCGAATCTGATGTCATTCTGAATATCTTGCCAGCGAGCGTAACCGTGTCTGAGACAGTGAATTGAGGAAGATCTCGTCACTGAACACATCTGAAAGACACTCAGACGTGTGTACATGTACACTGAAAGCAGCGTTCTTGGTTTCTTTTTTTTTTTTTTAAGGATACTGTATGATGCCAGCGAGTAGCCAGTAGTCGTGGCGACGATGCCAGATCTCATTGGTCTTCTTGGTGACTGTAGCGGCTCGTTCCTCATTCTGCCACAGGGAGTGTAATTCTGTGACAAAAAAAGAGAATTTAGTACAAATGCTATGAAAACGTATGGCATGTTGGAAGTAATTATGTTATGACCGATATAATTCTGCCTTTTTAGCATTTAATAATATTGTTTAAAATAAAATACCCTTTTTTTTGTTCAGTTAAATTATGAATATTAATAGTAAATCATAAATGAATAGTTCAAATAAATAGTTGAGATAATAAAATAGTTACAATATTTAAAATAGTTACAATAAATACATCAAATCAAATTAACAATATAAAAACATTAATAGTTAATTAATAGGTAACATATTAATTAATGGCCAATACAACACTAATAGCTAATGTAAATAGTTAAAATAGATTAAAAAATAAATAAAGTTGAAGTAGTTAAAAAAAATACAATTAAAATAGAGTTAAAGTAGTTGAAAAATTGTTAAAAAATAAATAAATAAACAGATTAAATTAAATTAAAATAGTTCAAATAAATGTTCACAGTAGAAAAATATCTAGGAAATAGGGCTGCACGATTAATCGAACGCGATTAATCTAATTCGATTGTCATGCACATTTTGTCAGTAAAGCCGGTTCTGTGATTAGTAGTAAATCTCCATCACCTGCTTTCAGATGGTTCGCAGCTTCTGCCTAATCGCGTTTTATCGCCTTTGCGATTTAATTTCGATTAATTGTGCAGCCCTACTAGGAAAGCATAATTATTTTAAAAACAGAGAGAAAATGAACGGGGAAAAGAAAACAATGACTTACAATATATTAACCAAAAGCTAACTTAAGCTACTTCTTCAAAAACTAGTCAGCTAATCAAGGCTCCAAGTTTTTGGGTCATAATGTCTAAAACATCTTCACCTAATCACTTGTGTTTTAAAACTAGTACAAAACCTGAGAAGAATTTCTAAAATAGACAGTCTGAACAGGAGATCTTACCGGTAAATCCTCCATCTGCGATGTTGAACATGAACCGTGTTTTGGCTTTCTTCCTCTCTTCAGTTGCTGCTCCTGCTGCGCTGTCTTTGGCACTCTCTCCATTCTGCAGTTTTCCTGCTTCCTCCGTCTTAACAGATTCCTTCTCGTCCTTCTGACCTGGAGCCAATTGAATGACAAAGTTAATAAAGTGTGTAGGTCAGATCCAGAAACTACATAATCATTTCAAATCCATTCAGGTGGTACAGACCTTTCTTCTCATCTGTAACAGGGGTAGTGTCCATCTTTTCAGGTTCATCGTCCTTCTTTTCTCCTGAAAAAAAAGCATATGAAAAAATTAGCTACTGTATGTTCAGACGAAGTAAATATTTGATCCCATTCAACCCTGAAAACCCATATTATTACGGGTTGGAAATGCCATTTTTGTTCACCTTTGGCGTCTGAAGTTTCCTTCTCAGCCTCAGACACTTTGGGCTTGCTGTCGTTGGTCTTCTCATCAGAGTCTCCAGACTTCCCTGTCTCTTCCTCTTTCTCATCTTGCTTCCCATCGGCCTTGTCTGCCTCTGAAGAGGATTCAGGCGTTTTGTCCTTCTCCTCTTTGTCTTTGCTTTTGTCTTCAGAAGCAGAAGAAGCTTTTTCATCTTCATCAGGAATAGCAATGACCTTTTGATAAAAAGAAATACAATTGGCTTATTAACAAATCAAAATCATCTAACCTCACACGGTTGAAACGATGACAATTAAGGCACCGATATACTATAGCTTGACAAAGTGAACTTTCCGGAAAAATTCACTCCACCTGTTAAACACCTTCAAACTACCATTGGTCTATGATTACATAACAGGCTCTTTTTCATGGAAATCTCCATTTCAATTCTTCTGTTCAATCCGTCAAGGTCAGACACGAGTAAAAACATGAACACACAGGATAGGCTGCTTTATAGTAGAAATCGAAGTTGTAATTCCAATTGAAACAGACAGTTTTTTAATGTTTAATACTGCTTGTTTTAAAGCAACATCATAAAAATGATGTGATTTGACTGGAGTGACGAATTTCAAGCTGCTGCAATCACCTTAATTGCTATGATCAGATGCTTTCTTAACTGCTGTTTTCTCACCACTGTCATATTTGTTGTGCGTTTATTTCATTAGTGAGAGCAAAGCGTGCAGCACATTTATATTCATCTAAACATCACTCTCAACAGTATAAGCGGAGTCAGGTTGTTTGCTAACAGTAATCGCTGCTTTTTATTTTAATCCCAAAGTGAAGAACAAAAAAGAACTTCACCATGAGTGTATCAGGCTTTAAACAGAGATCCAGACAGTTTGTTTGTACTCACTTCATTGTCTTTATTCTCACTTGCGTCCTTCTCACCGTCTCCATTTTTCACCTTTTCTTTATCGCCATCTTTTCCACTATCTTCTGCTTTGGAAACACCATCTGTAGATCAAACATGCAAAGGTTTAATAATCTGTCTAAAGGCCATTTCACACTGAGCGCGATGCGAAAAAGCGAACGTTGCTTTCACACAGAGCATGAAACGACTGATCGCCTTCTGCTAATTCACGCCTGCACGCTAGGTGGCACTGACCAACAATGCATTTTTCCTCAGATATGCGTCTCGTATATGGATTTAACATCGTCCGCTGCTCAATATACAGCATTAAATTAAGATAAATAAAGTTTGGTTCTATGCCAGAAACACAAACTATCTATAATGCTTACAAGAAAACATCTTAAAATACAAACAGAAGTAGCATCAAGCCACATTTGAAAATTTATGTACGTTAATTATTAATGTTTTTGCTTAAAACCCACTTTAAACCATCATCGAGTGCTTGTAATAACTTCCGATTGTGATCTATAGTGATTTTGATTCTATAATAAGCAGACATGCACTCTTTGTATGTTTAATAACGCCACACTGCTTATTGTCATAAACATCCTTTATTGTTATAAAAATACCATGAGCTGCAAACAAAACATATACAGAAAATATATAGTCATAATCATGTCTATTTGCTTTCATATTTCATGTGTAGAAATATATTTCACTCTATTTTTTTTTTATATGGAAGATCTAGAGAGTTAACGCACTCTGACGCATATAACACTCACACACGTGGAAGAAAACGGACACTCTAGATCACAATTCAGTGGAGAATTAATAGAAATTATATTAAGAACATGTGCGAATAAATCTGTTCTCAGATACAAAAGATAACAAGAACATGGCATCCACTCTCTTCTCTCTCGGAATCGCTCAGAATCCTATTCTTCGGTGTTTGTTTACACTGGTTTTCGAAACGGCGCCACCACCCTTTGCTGCTCCACGCACGTGATCTAAGCTCAAATCTGATTGGACGGCCTGTTTCATCGCGGAGAAACGGGGAATAAAATCAACACAGGATGAAAAAACAAATCTTCGCTTTTTCGCGCCACGAATGATCGCACCTGGTGTGAATAGCCCCATAGGGATCTATTGTTTCGATTTAAAAGCGTCATCGCGTCGAATTTTCGCGTTCAGTGTGAAAAGCCTTAAGGGTGTATTCACACCGGTCTTGTTTGGTTTGACTGAATCAAACCCAAGTTCACTTTCCCCTTTGGTGCGGATCTTTTGGGCAGGTGTGAGTACAGCAATCGCACTCGGGTGTGCACCAAACAACCGTACCGAGACCCAGCTGAATAGGTGTTCTCGGTCCGGTTCCAATCAAACTCTGGTACGGTTGAATGGATGAACCAATGAATGGATGACCTTAAGCACACGTGTGGTTTTGTTTAGTTTCTGTTTCACTTGCTAAAAGAGCAGTGTAAAAGCGAACCGCACCAAAAAAAAAAAAAAAAATCAACATTGTATTTGGTCCAGACCAAAGCAGGTGAACTAGCGGACTTTCCTTGTGTGAATACCCCCTTATATTAACAGCAATCAGCTTACAATCTGAGAGGTCGTGGCATATGTGGTACCTGGAGCAGGTGTGTTGGGCTGAGTGTCCGCTGGAGTGCAAGTAGAGGGCGTTTTGCTGGGTGAATCAGGCTGACTGCTGGCGGTGGACGCTATTTTATTCTCGTTCAGCTCCATCATCCAGGGCATTGACCACTGACCGTTCACATGCTCGAACTCTTGTACCTGAAAAAGGAAGTCATCCAAACACAAACAATTAGACATCAATGCAAAATGGATTTAGCTATTCATGAATCTTGCAAATTTCATATGATCTGTTTGTAAACTTGGCATTTGTACTGCATGTTAACTACAATACATTACTCATTTACCTTCTTTCTGATCAATGACATCACACCAATACGAGTAAGAACGTGTTGCCGGGACAGTCCCTCCCGGGGAACGCCATCGGCAAAGCTTTCAGCACCATCTGCACCAGGCTCACACAAGTGCCGCATAAAGAGCGAGACGTAAGCCCTGAGACAAAGTAGACATGGACAATACCATTAGAACCAGTTCATAGATCCAAGACACCCAGAGTATGAATATTTAGCTAGGATTTTATGTATTTATTTTTCTAGGAGCCTTTTGCTCATAGATAAATGTCTCAAAATTATTAATTAATGAAGTTAATGTGATTAACCTGAGAGTAACCTAAAAATACATATTATATACCAATAAATGGAAATATATTCTTATATACTACTGTTTAAAGATTTTGTTTATGTTTTTGAAAGGAGCGTCTTATGCTCACCAAGGCTGCATTTATATAATCAAAAATACAGTAAAAATAGCAATACTGTAAAATATTACAACTTAATGTAACCATTTCTATTTTAATAAATATTTTAAAATAAAAGTTATTCCTGTGATGCAAAGCTGAATTTTTAGCAGCCATTACTCCAGACTTCAGTTTGATTAATTTAATGCATCTTTGCTGATGAAGAGCATTAATTTCTAAAAAAAACAAAAAAAAAACTTTTGAACTGTAGTGCAAATTTGTAAGTTAAACATTTTATGAAGAAAACCCAAAAGAGTTTAAGCCTGTAACTATGACTTCTTGCAATTTTTGTAGAAAAATAAAAAATAAATCATGCTCAGTTTTCCGTTTCCCGTGAAATATTTTTAATCTGGTCACAACCTTAAAATACTTACAAAACCCTCAAAAATAAAAGTTAGGCCAAGAACTGATGACATCTTGCACAGTTTGTAACTAAAATAAATCATATTCATAGTTTTTCCCCCCATATATATAATATTTGTAACCTGGTTGTAAACAAACAAAAAACACTAAATGAGCTCAAACTTACTTGAACTCCCTCTCTGATTTGCCACGCAAGTCTCTGACTAGCCACTGGGTTGTGAAGGCGTCCTGAGGTGGCATCCCATAACGCATCACTGCGTTCAGGAAGGCCTTCCTCTGACGAGCATTAAAACCCAACACCTGCCAAATTTAAACAGTGTTTTAGTATGTTAAACTCAAAACACAAGAGTTCAAGAAAACATAAATCCCAGGTATCCTTCACTCACCTCAATGTTGCCGCTCACTCTGGCCAGCAGGGGGGGCAGGGGTTTGTCTTTGTCATTTCGGAGGCCTTTTCTGTTGGGTCGCCGTGAATTGGCTGCAAGTAGACAGCGAAAAATTGGCCTCAGAAAAGGGGTTTAAACTAGACTTGTGCCGGTATTTGGTAATGCGATGCATATCGCAACATGAGAATTTGATACCGGCATATCCCTAGTTTAAACATTTAAAAATTTTTCTGATTAAAAAAAAAATTAATCCTTTGTTTGATCATCGTCACGCTGGTCTCACCTTCTGTTCGTTCGTCAAAGTCCTCATCTCCTTCCTCTGAAGCAACAGAGTAATCTGATTGGCCATCAGACTGATCATCCTGCCAGTCTGTAACGAAACAAGAAACATGATTAACATTTAAACTTAAAAGCACTTTCGATGGCTGTTTATATAAACCCGGACAAAACACTTACAAGTGTGGTTTATAGTTTAATAGTGTTAGCACATCTCTCACCTCTGTCCTCCTGAGAGCCATCGTTGTAGTTGACCTGTTTGCGGATTCGCTTGCCCTTGCCCAGATTACGAGCCAAATCCTCCTGCTGCTGCTCGTAATGGTGTCGGAGCAGTTTCTCCCAGTAATCTGGATCCACACTTTCCTCCTGCTTGATGATCTCCCTCTGAACTTCCTCTTCCTGAGGGAGAAGACAGGAAACAGTGAAAAAGAAATGTTTCCTTTTGGTAAAAAAAAAAAAAAACATATGGTAAAAACTACATATTTAACCATATTATGGAAGACACTGCACGGAAGACACATGACCAAACCGCAGCTTGTCATAGCATCTGTGGCAACTAAGGCTACACGATGTGCCAAAAAACTATGCTAATGGAATATTTTCAGATAAAAATTGCGATTGGCATTTAATATGCAAAAAACTTTTTTTGTAAATAAATACTAGGTTTGCTGTGCTTGTTTGTATGACTTCACAATTTGGCCAAAAATTGATTATATATCAGTATAACTATTAACAAAAAATAAACTAATAAGCTAAAATAATAATAGTTATTGCTACAGTTAAACAATGAAATATTACAATATAAACAGTATTTATTAAAATAAATGAAATAAAATAAAAAATAATCTATTACTATTGTAAAAGTAAACGGTATTTAAGAAAAATTAAGAATATTATATAATAATATATAATTAATAATATAAAATAAATCAAGCATTTCTAAAAAAAATAATAATAATTATAGTTTTGCTTTACAGTATACTATAACTATAAAAAAAATATATATATATATATATATATATAAAAAACTACAATAATACTTATGGCTGTCTTAATTTTTTTTAAACATTAAAACCCAAATTATATTACTATTGTAATATTTCACTGTAAAATGACTAAAGACATAAAATATAAAAAATGAAAAATCCACAGTGTAATCACAAAATTACAATACTAATATTTCTGTCTGTCTTCATTTTCGAACATTAAACCATCAAGCTTTTATTTTGGCAGTTTTCTCTTTTGTTGACAAAAGTTTCTCTTTTGTTGACAACACAAGGTTTATAAGTGCTTCTCATTTCACATTTCTGAAGATGGTTGGAACATATCGCATTCCCAAAAAGCACGTTATAAGCAACACTAAGCCATATCACAATTTTGCTTTAATTGCTGATTCGTGCAGTCCTAGTGCCAGCTGTTATCCCACATGTCTAGCAGCCCCCAGTGCTCTTTACTGACGCTCACCGCTTCCTCCTCGTCCTTGACCACATACTGAGCCACTTTGAAGGAGCTGAGATACTCGTTCATGCTCTGGATCTCGGTGTCATCTGTGGCGTCCTGGTTACGATCCAGCAGCCGGTCGATTGCTTTGTCATCATAGTGAATCACGCTGCTGTCCTCTTCTTTATTCTCTCCTTAACAGATAAACACAACCAGTTTCAATGTCGGTTCTTTAGGTGAGAAACTGTGTTGGTATAAAGTAAAGCAGTTTGTAACTCCAGCCACACCTTCTGCCTCGTCTTTGAAGAGCTCCTCTGTACCAAATTTGAGAATGTCATCAAGCTCCTGTTTGGACATCGAACCGGTCTTTGAGCCCAATCCAGGACGCACAACCAAGTGAGTCAACATCATCTTCTTCTTGGCCACCTTGAGATTAAATGAAGACCAATCAGTTTAGATTCAAAAGACAGTGTTGACAAAAAAAAATAAAAATTGTGTGTCACAGAAAAATTGTAGTGTACCTGAGTAATTCTCTCTTCTACAGAGGCTTTGGTCACAAAACGGTAGATCATAACTTTCTTGTTTTGTCCAATCCTGTGAGCTCTGCTAAAGGCCTACAAGAGAAAACACCAACCACCAGTGTAGATGAATTTACCAAGTCAGATCTTATTATAAGATTTTTCTTATATCAAACATCACAGACATCCATTGCCGATGCCTGATCTCACCTGAATGTCATTGTGAGGGTTCCAGTCAGAGTCATAGATGATGACGGTGTCTGCGGTTGCCAGATTGATACCCAGACCACCGGCTCTGGTCGACAGCAGGAAAGCAAACTGGGGAGCACCAGGAGCTAGAGCAGGAAAAATCCCATTCATTATGACACTTAGAAATGGAGTTTATACAGAGCAAGAGAGAACAAATGTACAAACCGCATCAGTTACATAGCAAACATCTGGTCTCACCATTAAAGCGGTCAATGGCTTCCTGTCTCATGCCTCCTGTGATACTTCCATCAATGCGCTCATATTTGTAGCCCTCGTTCTCCAGGAAGTCTTCTAGCAGGTCCAACATTTTGGTCATCTAGAGAAGAGGGACAAAACATCTCAAACTCCTGCTGTGCATTCTAGGCATTTTTGTCATTAAAAACAAAAAATACAGTTTAAAAATATAGTAAAAATAATAATAATGTGAAATATTATTACAATTTAAAATAAGTGTTTTCAAATGTAATTTCAAAATATTTCAAAATGTAATTTATTTAATGCCATTTTGCTGCTCAAGAAACATTTCTAAATATCACTGTTAAACTAAAGTTGTGCTGCTTCATATTTTTGCAGAAAACCGTATTTTTCCAGGATTCTTTGATTTTTAGAAAGTTCAAAAGAACAGCATTTATTTAAAACAGAAATTTTTCGTAAAATGTCTTTACTGTCACTTATTAATTTAATGTTTCCTTGCTAAATAAAAGTATTCATTTCTTTTAAAAACAAAAATCTGGCCTTTGAACGGCAGTATAAATATTTAATACCTATTAATAGTAATATTTATTTTTATCGATACAAAAAAAATTATAGTAATGAGAGACAATAAAGTTTGATATTGATTTTTTGGAGGGGGGGGTGAGGGGAGGATCTGCTTCAGAGATAAGAAGCATTAATTTGCCTAAGAGGTAAATGAATCCTAATAAATAAATGCTCGTTTACTTGAGAGAAGATGAGCACTCTGTGTCCGCCCTCCTTGAGTTTCCGCAGCATCTTGTGCAGTAGCAGCAGTTTGCCAGAAGATTTAGTCAAGGCGCTGCCTTCGTACATCCCATTGGGTATCTTGGCAGCTTCCTGTTTCACACAGCCAATCAGACGACATCTCAATCTTTTCAATTTCATCAATATGCAATTTACTCAAATATCACATAATATGACACGTTATTGGTCTGTTATTAAAGCCACAGGAAAAAGAGGACCGTACCATAGCAGCAACAGGGAAGAGATAGGGATGATTACAGCACTTCTTGAGGTCCATAACGACATTCAGCAGAGAAACCTGGTTTCCTCCACTACGAGTGTTCAGAGCCTCAAAATTGCGGGTCAGGATGAACTTGTAATATTTCCTGGATTCACAGATAAATGATTTAGAAACTCTGGCTCCTGTAACCTACTTCTCAGTCTATTCCTCATCACATACTCACTTTTGCATGGGGCTGAGCTCGACTCGGACGATGAGCTCTGTTTTGGAAGGCATGTGCTTGAACACGTCAGCTTTGAGTCTCCTGAGCATGTGTGGTCCCAGCATGTCGTGAAGCTTTTTGATCTGGTCCTCCTTGGCAATGTCGGCAAACTCCTCTAAGAAAACCTCAAGATTACTGCAGAATGAGAGAGAGAGTCATGGCACCCAGGGGGCCACCAGATGGTGCTGAAGGGATCCATTTGAAATGTTTTTTTTTTTTCCATAAAACTATATGCAGATTCTTTTAAGTATTAATTTGCGCTTCCTTACAACTTACAAACATTCATAAATAGTTGAATAGTGCATGCTTCTTTGAGTGGAGTTTTCTATTACCGCTGTTGTTTTTCCTCACTGGTTGTATGACGATTTATGTAAAGCAGCTCTGTAACATTTGTGAAACTCTATACAAACAAATTTACATTGAAAAGATTTCTATTACATTATTTGCAAAAATTATTTGTAAAAAAAAACTAAACAAAAAAACAAATATAGAATTTTTTAATAATAATAATATTTATAAACAAAAATATCATTCAGATAATTTTTATTTGTTGTTTAAAATATTTTACGTGCACTGTCAGATTCATTGAACTCATTTTATTTCAGTAATTTTATATTAGTCTTTCGAAGTCATGTTACAAAAATATATATATATATATATATATATGAAAAATACAAATTATTTTAAAATGAATAACTAAATCATATATAATTTTGCGTGTGTTATTACAATTAATCATTTGTTATAAAATGATTATTTATATACTTATACATTTATTATTTATTTTCTTTATTTTTATGTAATTCCATGACATAATATTAAAAAGAATTTCAAGACTGCATGATCTTTAGATTTGAAATGAATCAGAAACGCACCTGAATCTCTCTGGTGTGAGGAAGTTAAGCAGATGGAAAAGCTCTTCTAAGTTGTTCTGTAGAGGAGTTCCAGTCATATATATATATATATATATATATATATATAGATTGAAGAGACTTAAGATTCTTCAATGGAAAGAGTAGTTTTCCAACTCACTGACCTTCATCTTAGAGGGTTTCTTGCCACCGCGGATGGCGTTGTTCTCAAAGGAGAACTCGTTTTCTCTGATGACAGCCCTGCTGTCTTTGTCTCCGACGTATGTGACGACGTACATATCCGGGGCCCACATTTCAAACTCTCGCTCCCAGTTAATGATGGTGGACAGGGGGGCGCTCACCAGGAACGGACCCTTGGAATGACCCTGGAGAACAAGACACCAGCATTTTAAAACTGAAAAAAGATGACATTCTGTACTAAGGTAGTAACGTAGCATTCAATGGTTTGGCAACATTAAATTTTAACATGACATTTCTAAACTTACAAATACGTAACACACTATTTGGCAACAGCATTTTATGAAAACATACACTATCATTTAAAACTTTGGGGACGGTAATATTATTTTATTTTATTTAAAGAAAGTAAGGAAGCATTAAACTGACCAAAAGTGTCAGTAATGTTAAAATAAATGCTGTTCTTTTGAACTTTCTAATCATCGAACAATCCTGAACAAAATGATCCTGGTTTTTCACAAAAATATTAAACTGTTTTTAACATTGAGCATGAGAAATGTTTTTTGAGCACCAAACATTAGTGATTTCTGAAGGATCATGTGACACTGAAGACTGAAATAATGATGCTGAAAATCCAGTTTGTTTGAATATACAAAATATATTCAAACAAAAGCATAAAACCACACACCTCTTTATACAGCGAATAGAGGAAAACAGCAGTCTGCACGGTCTTTCCCAGACCCATCTCGTCTGCCAGGATGGTGTCGGTTCCCTGAGCCCAGGAGAAGCGGAGCCAGTTGAGCCCCTCCAGCTGGTACGGATGCAGCGTCCCGCCCGTAGTGTCCAGATACTCTGGCTGACGATCAAATTTAATAGTAGGCTACAGGAGGATAAGAAATGGGTTTTAGCCATCGATGAGCAAGTGAATGGTGCAGCTGGGTCAAAAAGGTGCTGTAAGTAGTGTGTAGGATCAAAACAATGAAGCTCACTTACATCCACCACAGGGTTCTCTGGAGGGCGGTCCAGTTTCCGCATCTTTCCTCTGATCTTCATCTTCTTTCCTGGTTTACCTTCATCACCCATCATCAACTCCCTTTAAGAGGAAAAAAAATGAATCTGATGAGGTGTGGATCAATATGTGCGTTTTCAGGTCTATAGGCCTAAAGATTTCACATTTTGTGTTATCAAGTTTAGGGTAACGAATTAATTTCTTAAAATTAAAAAATAAAATGTTTTTCATATTCTTTTGTATAACTTTCACTGCCTTTAAAAGTTTTTCTTGCATACCAAAAGGTAACTAAAACTGTTATTTAATTTTTTTGCAATTTGAAGTTATTAGACAAAATAAAGTTATTAGACAAAAACACTTTCTAATTTGAATTCTACTACCAACTACCATTCAACTACCAACTGGAAATATTTTAAATTTTTAAAAATCTAAAATTGAACTGAAACAACTAAAATAAAACATAAATAGTAATACTTAAATTACATAAGCAAGGAAACCGAAACTTTTTATAAAAAGGTACTTCAAAACATTGAAATAAACTTTAAAAGAATAAATAAAAAACTAAAATAAAAATAAACCTAAATAGTAATATTAAAGAAAAAAATTCTAAAACCAAAATTAAAATGAGAACTGAAAATATATTTTAAAAACTCCAAAGCAAAATATTTATATAAATTATAATAGTACATAAATAATAAATAAACTAAAATAAAAATAAATTAAACCTAAATATCAATATTTAAAAAATGAAGTTACAAAAGCACATAAAATTAACAAACTAAAAATATGAATTAAAAAAAATAATCCAAGTCAAAACTATAATAGTATATAAATAACACTAAAATAACATTGTCACGAATTGCATAAAACATTTAAATAACAAATGTATATTAAAGAGTTTCAGCATGTTTCTTCACATTATTTTGGAAGTTAAATACTCTGCTGTTTTGCGTCTTTAACAGCAGTTTCCGTGCACATATATACCTGTGGTTCCAGTACTGCAGTTTGTAGGTGTCAAACTCTGGTATATCCATATCCTCTGCCTCCCAGGTGGCTTGATCATATGTCAAATCCCTCCACTTGATGAGGTAGTGACAGTTATTCTTCTTATCCACACTGAAAAGAATAAAACACAAGAGGTACGACAAAGTGAGCAAAGCCATGAAACTGATCCAAAGCGTTTCAAGCCAAAGTTCTTGAAGCTCATCACACCTATGGTTCAGGATACGGTGAATCATCATCCACTCCATCTTGATGCCAAAGCGGTAGTACTTCTCCTCCATCTTAGCATAGGTGGGGTCTTTCTTCTTCCTCTTGTCGCTCTTCTCCTCCTCTCCATCGCCGCCGAAGTCTATGGGTGTGGGTTCGTCCATGTCGTTCTTGCGCTGGTAGTTTCTGAACATCACCTGACAGTGCATCTCCAGCTAGAGAGAGTGAGAGAAGATGCGGGCCAAGATTAGGACCAAGCAAACTAATTGAGTGTGAATTCAGCCTGAATCTGGATTCAAAATGGCATTTTAAGACCACAATAAGAACCAGTGCAGGTACCTGCAGCTCAGAAACCCAGGAGCAGTGCCAGTAGGACATATTATGCCATTTAACGAAGAACTCCCTCTCAGGGCGACCAGCCAATGGTTTGGGGTTGGACGCATCAGCTGGGAGGTCACTGGGCCGCGGCACAAGGGTCGGGGGAGGTGGTTCACTCCAGCGCCAGGTCAGAATCTTCTGCACCTTACCTTTCATAGTAGGACACTGGAGGGAAAAAATTAGGTGTAAATTATTTCACGATGCGCAAAGGGAAGTTTCAATGTGGAAAAACTCAAACCTGTCTTTCTTGTATACATTATCAAAAAATAAAAAGCAATGGTTAATTAAATATATACCTAATTAAGTCTAAATATATTAAAAAGTGGACTGAAAAGAATAATACCCATACATTACTAATACTCATATTTAAGCCTATTTATTTAAATGATCAAAGCTAGGTTATTTGTACATTTGAATCCCAATTATTTATAAACAACATTAATATTCATTCTAAATTATATTATATATGTCTAAATAATTCAAAAGTAGTTTTTTTTTTGCATATTAGAGTCCCGATTACATTTACTTTTGCTACTTATATTTGAATATTATTTATTATGCATGTATATTATATTGGATTTGCATTTCAGCAGCTTTGCAAAGTAGGCTATTTGTACATGCTATTTAAGTCCCAAATACATATTTTATTTATATAGTAATTATGTTTATTATACATGTATATTATATAAAATACATAAGTATTAATTATATTTACATATTGATGTTATTTACATTTACATTATATTATAATTCGAAAGTAAGCTATTTGTACACTATTTGAGTCCCAATTACATTTACACTTAAATACTATATTTATTTATTATGCATGTATATTATATAAAATATACAAATATTAGATTGACGAAAATTTATATATTAATCGCATTACGTTTATATGAATTATACTACAGTTCAAAAGTACACTGTTTGTACTGAATAAAACTATTTTGTAAATATAACTTGCATTTATAATTATATTTTGTTTTGGTAGTACATTTGTATTCTATAATTTACGGTCATCTAAAAATATTATAGTACTATGCACGTATATTACATAAAATATTTTAATGGTATTACACTTATATTAGATTTCAAAAGCAGGCAATTTGTATGCTATTTGAGTCTCCGACATGCGTTTTGCTGTAGTAACATTAATGATAAATCAATTAATAGATCAGTCGATTATGACATTTCTGGAAAATTGACAGTGTCACATATGACCCCTGACCTATTTGTAACGCAGTTGACTCACAGTGCAGCGAGGGCAGATCCATTCTCCGTTGGGAATCTCAGGCAGCGGTGGGTTAAGGCAGTGGATGTGGTATGATGAGGGACAGGAGTCACAGCACAGCAGCTCTCCGCCGTCCTTACACACCCTGCAGAACTCCATGTGATGGTCGTCCTCCTCCGCCTCTCCTCCCGCCTCGTTATCCTCCTCGCCGTCTGATGCGTCCTCACGAGCCTCCCACTGGATGCCCATCTTCTCCTGAAAGAGGAAGAGATGATGCTGAGCACAGTGGCACATCAGGGCTTGACATGCAGCTCTTTGGACAAAACCAAACATTTGCGAGGGCAGCTGCTGCAGTTTTAGATTGAACTCATGTGGAGATTCAGAGCTGGTTCACTCACACAGTGTGGGCAGCTCCAGGTGCCCTCCGGTGCTTTCTCCATATCAGGGTCCAAGCAGACCATGTGATAAGCTCGTGGACAGGTGTCACAGAGAATGATCTCTCCTCCCTGCTGACAGACCTCACAGTAATCCTGATGATCAGTCTCATATCCATCACCATCATCATCACCTAGCAGAGAAAGAGAGAGGCTACATTAATGACTGATAGTATGACCCTGTGATTTCGGTGATGTTTCTTTGGACGGAAATGCGGAATCCAGTCAAAAAAATTTTATTAACAGTATAACACAATGTAATACCACTTCAAGAAATTGTAACGGAAATAAATATTACTATTGTACAGTTCCTTCTTAAAGTAATAATACAATTAAAAATTTATTTTAAGGAATATCACCTTTCTTCTTCCATGTTTTAGTTTTAACAGTAAACATCTGTCATTCAGCAGTGTTTGCCAAAAAATAAAAGGAAATGTTACATTTTCATTTATGTAAAAAAAAAAATTCTAATAATTGAATTGTTAATGTTTTAAGCCTTCATTTGATTCCCACTGTTTATTAGGGCTGTCAAAATGACTGAAAAACTAAATTTGAATTTTCCACTTAAATATGATCAAAATTCGAATTATATTCGAATTTAAAAGGCATAATTTCAGCTAGGGGGGAAAAAAAGCTTTTGGCTTCTCTCCTGAGGCCACAAGAGGGCGCATCGAGCAAAATATTATGCACGTTTCTTCAAAGCGTAATAAAATAACACGACTATCTTTGAAAAAAAGTGCATAATGTTTAAAATAATGTTTATAAACCATATATAATTAATAAAGTTGCTTAAACATTTAGAAAAAAAAAACACCACCATGCATGTATGAATAGTTTAATACAAAGGACCGAAAACCAATCACAAAGAGTAGGCTACTTTCTTCATTTAAAAACATGAGATACAGTGGGATGGGGGAAAACCGGCATAAAGTCTTGAGACATGTTTTTTAAAAGTTTAACTTACATAAATTTTTAGGGGTGTGACGAGATCTCGTGAGATCTGATGTGTCTCGCGAGATCTGACTTATCTCGCGAGAACGTGACGATATCCTGGCGCAGACTGGCTCGTTCCCAAGCGGTGGTATGTAAGATATTTTATGTTCACATCAGGCAAGTGGCCGCATGATAAGCGGGAAAATTACGGCGTAGTCTTTATCCAGTCATAAAAACAGAATTCACAGTTTAACGCGGAATGTCACGGAATTTGTAGAATTTTGAATTAATTAATCAAAAGTAGGTCATTACACTTAAATCAAATCACGATATGGACTAGTATCTGTAAATATTAAGCCGCAAAAGTCGATTTAACATTTCTTCCATGTTTTAATTTTAATAGTAAATCCCCTTTGTTTGCCAAAAAATCTTGTTTGCTTAATTTTCAATAATTAAAAGATAAATGATAAATGATAAATGAAATTAATGTCTTATGCCTTCATTTGATAACCAGAAAAATGTAAATACACAACACAGAATTTCTGAGGATAAAAAAAATTCATTAGGCTACTTTAAGAAAAAAAATGAATAAAGTAAGTTGTTTTATGCATTCAAATAATTAGACATGCTAAAACACAGAATTTGGTAACAATAAATAATATGGTGAGAAAAAATAAAACATTTCATAGGGCCCTAAACATGTAATTTTTGTTAAACTTTTAATAAATTGATATGAAAATGTATAAGTTTCATGATTTTAATTAATTAGACATGCTTTTTAATTAATAAAATTTAATTTAACTATTAAAAAGGAGTCGAGAAAAATTTTTACGAAAAAAAAACAAAAAACGGAATCCAGAAAAATTTAAACGGAAAAAACAGAATTTGGAAAAAAATTAAACTGATTTCACAGGGCCCTAACTATCCTTCAGCGTGCCCCCCAGTTTGGGAACCACTGCTTTATTATTTTAAATGGATACATTAATCGTGTTTATTATTTTTTTTTTTATTAAAGTGGAAATCAGTTTACTAAATAATGTAAACTTGACTGACTGCTTCACTTCCACTTTAAAGGGATATTTAATGTTGTTTATTATTTATTTTTATTTATACTATTTATCATTTTGTACAATTACTTGCCTGTCAGTTGAGTTTGTGGCAAAACATTTTGCAGTGTTTACATGTTGTTTATTACTGCATAAAATTTATTAAAATAGATGTTTAATTTCATAAAGTACAAGATGATTTCAAAATGCACCTACTTTTTTGCATTTTGTGTTCTTTAGTTGAATAAAAGACTATTTTCCCCTATATATTTCATCATTGAGGATTTCTTTTAAAAAAGTCTAAAAATCACATCTCGTCTCGTTCTCGTGAACCCAGTCTCGTGTCTAGTCTCGTGGGATAAGTGTCTCGTCAAACCCCTATTCATTTTACATGGCTTTCTAAACATGCCGCTCTCTTGTGTGAGACGCGAGTGCAACGCTGATAGATGCCCCGCTAGAAAATGTGATAAATATGCGTTCTGCAGGGACGCGGGAAGTAGGGGTGCTGAGGGGGCTGCAGCACCCCCTGTTTTCACATGGTTGCAAATGCAACGCCAAGTTTGTTCATTTAAATTTATTCAGTTGGTTTCAGTTTTTGACGTAAACAACATCTTCTCCACACTGATGCTCTCGTTTTCCACAATATATTGAATGAACAACGTAGCAGCGCCGTATCTAGTGGGTTCAACTGGACAGGCTAACAAAAGCATTAAAATGCAATGACACTTACATTGTCGTCACATTTCTTGCGCCACTGATAAGGCTGCCTGACGGCTGACGCAGACCTAAAATTGTGTGGAATGTGGATTTTTTTTTTTTTATTCGACGAATATTTGAAATTAGAAAATTTTTGACAGCCCTACTGTTTATGATAATAAATTTATATTAAATCAAAGAAAAACTAAAACAGGCACAACACAATTTCAGGGGGGGGAAAAAAACACGTCACTGGGACATTTCTTGTGAAAAAAAATGTAATAAATGACTAAACTGTTAAAACTGCATGAACTCAATAGATCAGATATACATTTCTGATTAGTAAAAAAAAATAACTAAATCATTAAAACTAGAAGAATTTAGATGGAAAAAAAGGAGTCCAGAAAAATTTAAATGGGGGGAAAATTGTCATTTGGGGGAAAAAAAATTTAATTTGGGAGAAAATAAAACTGATTTCATTTTTATTTTTAGGCGAGGATCTCTAATTTCACAAACACTTCACTCTAGGCTTTCCAAATATTCCCGACGGTTTTAGTATGTACAAGATGCACGGTTCTCCAAATCAGTTCTCTCATGAATGCAACAAAAACTAAAAAATCTTTAGTCTCTTCAGTTGCTCTCTGAAGGGGTTATGATGCAGACAAGGCCTTTCCTTGGCCTGATTAAGCCTATTAGTTATTCCAGGTTATATACAGGAATCATGGAGTTAAATTTAATACCTTTTAAGACCTTTTTTAAGACTCTTTCCATACATTTTAAGACCTCATTGCCACTCCAAGTTTTAACCGGTTACATCGGCGACACTTTAACTTACATTTACTATATACTGTTTGTAAGATAGCACAACTAAACAGACTTACTTTGTGATAACTCCTTATCAATACAACATAATTCAGAAGGGGGAGAACGAAGCACAAGAGAATTAATTGAGTGACAAACAAATGCAACCCAAGAAACAAGACCATGTCCCGAACATCAAAATATGTAATTTCCATCCCTAAAATACATATTTTACAGTCAATGTTATGCACATTGATCATAAACACAGCTCAAATGCTTCCTACTAGTGGCCCTCCTTCACAAAACATTTAGTACAGTTTTATTACAGGTATAATGCAAAATGTTTGAGTAAAGGCATTTCAGTCAAATGTAATTTATGTAATATTTAAAACCTTTAACCCACTGGGGAAAATCAACCCATGGCAACAGTTTAAAATCAGC
>NW_015662166.1:263448-268465 GCF_001515625.1 Sinocyclocheilus rhinocerous
TCATGGAAGGTAAAATAATGATCACAACTATTACATCATTTTAATTGTGCATCCCAAGCCCATGCCAGTAATAAAAAAAACAGCCCAAAGTTGTGCAATTACCATGTCCCAAATATAAAAATGTCATTTCCATCCCTAAAATACATATTTTACAGTCAATGTTATGCACATTGATCATAAACACAGCTCAAATGCTTCCTACTAGTGGCCCTCCTTCACAAAACATTTAGTACAGTTTTATTACAGGTATAATGCAAAATGTTTGAGTAAAGGCATTTCAGTCAAATGTAATTTATGTAATATTTAAAACCTTTAACCCACTGGGGAAAATCAACCCATGGCAACAGTTTAAAATCAGCCTTATATCGTAAGGTGTGCTCCCTTTACACAGTGTGCGCGCGATCGCGAAATTGAAAGTGAACTGCAACTGCCAGCGCTCATTCAAAAGCCATTTAAATACTCCACATATTGATAGCGGCTCCCTGATGCGCGAAAAATTATATACAATATTAGAATGTTTGCGGGAGCGGACATAAAAATCATGGGAGCAGAGGGGAGCGGGCGGTAATGGTAAGAAGTTCAGCGAGAGCGGGATCAACAAACCCCGCGCTATCACGCAGCAGCACAGTCAGTGAGCGCCGTAACAGATGACGTCAAATCTTGCGGGATTCCATAAATAAACTACACAGAACCCCACTATTCGGACAAAGATACATAATGAAAAGATGATACAAAATTTAATACTTTGGAAAATGGCATTTTTTAGAAAAATACTTTCTTTCTTACTTTGGGAAATGACAGACTTTTTAATATCTAAATTGATTTATCAACTTTTAATACATTTTAAGACCCCGCGGACACCCTGTATTCACAAGCACAGATAGAGAGAGAGCACAAGATCCTCACCTTTTTTCGTCTTCTTTTTGGGCTTCTTTTTAGTGCTGCTGCGACTACTGCGGTTATTTGATCCATTCGAAACGGACACACTGTTCATACTGCCATCATCAAAGTCACTGTCCACGTCAACATCGTCCTCTTCACTCTGAAAAAGAGAAAAGGAGATGGAGGCAGAGAGAAATGCATCGTGAGCCTGATAAATAACCAGAAAATTACTTGGATTTCATTAGCAAGATGCTATGTTTCAAATTAGAGCAGAGCGAAGAAAAAAACAACATCGTTCATTGCTAAGAGGTTAAAGGATAAGTGCAAAGGTAAGCTGGAAAAAAGGAAGAGAAAAAAAAAGTAGAACGGAGGTTCTTACAGATGAGCGTTTCCTTTTGCTATTGAAGCCTCCGAGTTTGATCTTCAGAGGAGCAACCTTTTTGGTCTTCACCTTCTTCTCTTGAGGTTTGGGAGCGGGTTTGGACTTCTTGCGTGCATTGGGACCTGAAATGTGCAGGAATTAGCATAATTTTTCAATGCAGCACGCAAACAATTAGTGGCTAAGAACTCCTACATCACAAATAAACCCTGTTAGCATGTAAAAAGCATG
Source organism: Sinocyclocheilus rhinocerous (assembly GCF_001515625.1). Taxonomy (NCBI): domain Eukaryota; kingdom Metazoa; phylum Chordata; class Actinopteri; order Cypriniformes; family Cyprinidae; genus Sinocyclocheilus; species Sinocyclocheilus rhinocerous. The sequence continues at coordinate 264,941 of NW_015662166.1, forward strand.
TTGTTTTGTTGGATTTATGAAGGATCATGTGACACTGAAGACTAGAGGAATGATGCTGAAAACTAAACTTTGCATCACAGGAATAGGTAACATTTTAAAACACATTTAAATAGAAAACAGCATTTTAAATTGTAATAAATACATGCAGCATTGGTGAGCATAACTAGACTTCTTCCAAAAACATAAAACCTTATACAGACCCCAAACTTTTGATCAATTTTCGTACGTCTTAAATTTGCATTCACATTAGTGGTCGACCGATATATCGCCAAGGCCGATATATCGGCCGATATCTGCCATTTTTCAAATATCGGCATTGGCCGATAAGTTTTTCTGTTTAGCCGATGTGTTCGAGGCGGGACTTTTATTTTGACGGCACCGAGAACGGCTGTGGCAGCGCCTGAGCACACAGTGCTCACATTCTCCCTCTTGTTCGCTGTTGTCATTCAGTTCTGTCTAATACGGATAGAAGTCTATCTAATAATTCTAGAGTATAAGTATGTCTTCTAGAGTAAGTATGTTTATTTTACACGTTTATTTTTAATCCATTTTCAAATGATTTCAAATTTCTTAAATATGAATTAAAACAAATAAAATTATAATCGGCTTTATATCAGCCACTATGCTTTCCAAGATATCGGCATCGGTTGTCAAAAAACCCATATCGGTCGACCACTAATTCACATACTTTGAAAATCTTAACTTCACGACATTTTTATCTGAGGTTCAGGTTTTCTGCACCAAAACCCAATAAGCAGTCCATGTTTGCTTTCCTTTTTTGCACGTGAAATGAGCAACAGCGGTTTGCTGTTGGGTCAAACAAGTGCCCCATTTTTAAATAATAGCTTCTCGGGAACCAATATAATGTGACAAGATCACAATTTAAAAACAATCTAGCACAATGAAGTTGATGCAAAAGATCAAGGAAACCATGATTCCTCAACACAGCGAAAAACAACTGCTGAATGTCCATAATAATACTGTTCAGATGAAAACGCACAAATCAAACAAACGCTGGAGAAAATAGCTGCTACAGCAGGCAATCGCTCACTCACATGGTGAAAAACCAATCATAAAAGCACAAACTAGAAGAATTGAAACAAGTTTGCACCCACCCTTGCCCTCTTTTGTCTTGGCCTTGCGTACGGGAGCTGCTGGTGTGGACTCGGCACTGATTTGGGCTCCGGTTGCAGTGGCTGAAGTTTCTGCTGCTGTTTCAACAGTTACAGCGGCACTAGCGGCCGCCAGGGCTGTGGTGGCAGCAGCCGAGCCCCGCAGAGGGTTGTTAGTGCTGAACTCCCTCCACTTCGCTCCCAGAACCATCATCATTTTGGAAACAGCGATTTTGGGGTTCTTGGCAGCGATCAGAGGCCTGTGAGATTGTAGGAGGACATAATAGCTACAATTTAGAGGGAGATCTATTTACATTTTTTTGCCATCGCCATCAATCTTATATTGGTTTAAAGCCAACAACATATTCCAGACCAGCACATATTAACATCATGCAGCACTCCACACAAGTCACCTTTATTTATCTAGACCTTTACTCAATACACATCGTTTCAAACCTTTATAGCACACTTCTGCAAACTTATGAGTCAATATGAGTCAAAGCAGCTCTAAAAAAAGACAATAGTGTCTTTATTCAGCTCAAGGTTAATGCTGATTCAGTTCAGTAACTATGTAAAAGTTCATAAATTATGAAACATTCAGCTTAAAAAGCAGCTCTACATAAGATAATGGTGTGATTCGGCTCAAGCTCAAGTTTTGCTCTCATCTGATAGTGTCGGTACAGTCAAATCAGTAATATAGTTCACCCAAATGGCAGCCATTGACTTCCATAGTATTTTCCCCCATACTATGGATGTCAATGGCTACCTTCAACTGTTTGGTTACCAACATTCTTCAAAAGATCTTCTTTTGTTTTTTTTGTTGAAAAAAAGAAACTCATACCGGTTTGGAACAACTTGAGGGTGAGTATATAATGACAATTTTTATTTTTCAGTGAACTATCCCTTTAAGTGTCTTTTAAAACTCCAACTTAGCAAGCCAAAGGTGACAATGGCAAGGAACTTAAACTCCATCAGGTGACAGAAATGGAGAAAAAAATACTACAGCAACAGTTAAGGGCTTTTCACACAATGCGAAAATTCGGCGTGAATGTTCGGCATGATGACGCTTTTGAATCGAAACAATAGATCCCTATGGGGCTATTCACACCAGGAGCAATCATTCGTGGTGCGAAAAAGCGAAGATATTTTTTTTTCGTCCTGTGTGTCGATTTTTTCCCCCGTCGCTCCGCGATGAAACGGGCCGTCCAATCAGATTTGAGCTTAGATCACGTGCGTGGAGCAGCTGCTGTTGCACAAAAAGGCAAAGAGTGGTGGCGCTGTTTCGAAAACTAGTGTAAATAAATACAACGAAGAATAGTATTCCGAGCGATTCCGTGAGAGAAGAGAGCGGATGCCGAGTTCTTGTTATCTATGGTATCCGAGAACAGATTTATTCGCACATGTTCTTAATATAATTTCTATTAATTCTCCAATGAATTATGTGAGTGTCCGTTTTTTTTCTTCCACGTGTGCAAGTGTTATACGAGTCAGAGCGCGTTAACTCTAGATCTTCCGTATTAAAAGAAATTGAGTGAAATATATTTCTACAAAATATACATACTACATGAAAGCAAATAGACATATGATTATGATGATATATTTTCTGTATGTGTTTTGCAGCTCATGGTATTTTTATAACAATAAAGGATGTTTATTAAACAGACAAAGAGTGCATGTCTGCTTATTATAGAATCAAAATCAACTATAGACCACAATCGGAAGTTATTACAAGCACTCAATGATGGTTTAAAATGGGTTTTAAGCAAAAACATTAATAACTAACGTACATAAATTTTCAAATGTGTCATGATGCTACTTCTGTTTGTATTTTAAGATGTTTTCTGTAAGCATTATAGATAGTTTGTGTTTCTGGCATAGAACCAAACTTTATTTATCTTAATTTAATGCTGTATATTGAGCAGCGGACGATGTTAAATCCATATATGAGACACATATATGTTTTTCTGGTCGGTGCCACCTAGCGTGCAGAAGGCGATCAAACGTTTCGCGCTCTGTGTGAAAGCAATGTCCGACGGCGATTCGCCTCACTTTTCCACATTGCGCTCAGTGTGAAACGGCCTTTAGACATGCATCTAACATACTTTTGTCAGAGTAGACACCAAGTTATTTATGATTATGATGAGCAAATATTGCAAGTTATGAGATACCACTTCTAATATGTCCACAAATGAAAAAGCAGCAGTTAAAATCAGCATGAAACATTGAAATCATGCTTTCTTTCCTATTGTGACACATGAAACAGCTTCTCGAATGAGAGAAAAAAAAAAAAAAGTAGGGTGGGACTCTTTTAAATTGTTTAAAGATTGTGAGACCACATGGACTTTAATAAAAGTAATGTTGTGCACAGCTAAATCATTTATAATAAACACTTCAATATTACATTAAAAAAAAA
>NW_015662166.1:268596-284074 GCF_001515625.1 Sinocyclocheilus rhinocerous
CAATATTACATTAAAAAAAAAAAAAAAAAAGTACTGTCAATTTTGTTTTAATGGTGACTTTACTATAAAAACGTTCAATGATGTTTCTCATGTGTGGATGATGCACTCATACCTGACGAACTGGCTGAAGGCTTTGTAGTTGGTCAGAGTCCTATAGTCTTCCTCAGTGAAGACATGATCGATGTCCTCCATACCCCAGGTATCCAAAAGTTGAGAGGAACTTTTTGGCTCCTTAAAATCAGTTCAGGAAAAACACGTCTTATAGAACTGAGTGATTCAATTTATATTTACTTTGTCATGCAGTTAATTTAGCTTTTAATTTAGAACTCACAGCATCGTCATCATCCTCGTCTTCCTCTTCCTCAGGTTCTCTCCGTTTTGAAGCGGCTGAGTTTCTGTCGGCACCAGAGCTGCTTCTTTTTTTGTCCTTTGTGGTGCAGGCTCTTTTCTTCTTTTTCCTGCCAGGTGTGTAGTCGCTACCCTCGCTTTCTGAACGGTCTTCACCATCGTCCGGATCAGGGCCTTCCACTGGCTCCGGAGAACTGATGCCGATATCCTGGCTACTACAGGTTTGCAGGTTCATATCTCCGACACTGACTAGACGTTATCCTTCAGTTGGCTGGTTACTTGTTTTTTTTTGCACACCGTACAGACATTTACACACAATGTTCATTGTAAACATGAGGAAAAGGGAAGTAATTGGTCAAGGCTTCCAGAATGAACATTATGAATATGACACATTCGATATACATTACCATATAATGGCTGTGCCATTTCCATATCCTCTTATTCCCCACCCCCATCATATTCCAAAGCATTGCAATCGATTAATTTTTATCACATGGACCTATTGTAGTTCTGTAAGTAAACAATGGATGTTAATTATAATGCATTAGCTTCAGGGCCCCCGCTGCAACACACTGTGAAATACAACACACATTACTGTAAGTAGTTTAGACGTGTAAAAAAAACAACAACATTCTGATTAAAAAATAAATAAATGATGCATGAGATGCATGGGGCACTGCAAGAGATAATGAGTAATTTTCCCAACCTGAAACCGTTACCATTGGAAACATTTGAAATCAGGTCAAATGCATGCTCTTTATTAATTCATAATGCTTTTAGGCGCCCTGGGTTTGTCTTATTTATTTGTAGATCACATGGAAATAGATATAGGCTATATTCTCATATGGAATGAATTCAGATCACAAACTGAATAGTTAAATAGAAGATCAAAAATGTTTTTTTTTTCCAGCAAGTGTCATGCTATTTTGTACTTGGGATGAGAAACTTGCACACTGTAAAAATGATATGATCAATGAGTCAAGTCAGCATATGTTTTTCTATTAGTTAAACTTCAAATTAATTTAACCAATTTCAACTTCATTTTTAAAGTTATACAAGATTTAACTTGATTTTTGTAACGTCAGTTTAATATAAGTCAGCAGCTGAACTCAAGTTTTTAAATTGAAGTAGGTGGACATTTATAGACCTTATAGTCACTATATTTTTGCTACATATTCGTTTGTAGACCTTTCTGTTCTCAAAGCTTTCTGATCTAGTGTCTGGAGTGGTAGTGTAGACAGAGTCTATACTATGAAAACATAAGGTCTCCAGTAACTGACTCATGGCATCTCCTCCCTTCCAGATGTGCTTGTGAGATACTGTATGTGCTATTTTTAACCAACCAACCAACATAACGCAATGGTAAGGTTATGATTGCAATTTCTAGCACAGCAGTCTTAAGAATGGTTAGGATCCATGTAGGGTGTTTATTGAAATCCATAATCCAACTACAGTAAAACTGCCTGGAGAACAAAACATCATAAATCTTGTAGATGTAAACCCAAAAATTAATAACACAAGACATTTTAGGGCAAGACTAGGAAACACTAAAACATTTAAACAATTACTAAAGAGACTGTCTGCAAAATTAAGTGTGTATTTACTAGTTGAGTGTTTGACTATACCAGGGGTGCCCAAACTCGGTCCTGGAGGGCCGGTGTCCTGAAGAGTTTAGCTCCTACCCCAATCAGACACACCTGAACCAGCTAATCAAGCTCTTACTAGACATACTAGAAATTTCGCTGCAGGTGTGTTGAGGCAAGTTGGATCTAAACTCTGCAGGACACTGGCCCTCCAGGACTGAGTTTGGGCACCCCTGGACTATACTAATGATTTAGGGTAAAAGTAATCATGGTGACAGACAATCAGGAATGTGTTGATGATCACCTCTAGTGGTTGACTGTGCAATCTGGCATAGAGATATTGCTCCTCCTAGTGACCAGAAGTGATATACACAACCTGTAGACCCAGAGACATGTCCAAATACTTGATTATTGTATTTTTAATACACATCTCGAATATGTGTATTGTTTTTTATTGGCTGGTTTAATTTCAGTAAGACTTGAAATACATTTCAGTTTGAGCAAGTTACAGGGTAATAGTGATTTGAGCTATTTGAATCCATTAAAGCTACCTTACATTGTTTAATATGTTTACACTACTCTTAAAAAAGTTTAAGTTTAGTTAAATTAATACTTTTATTCAGCAAAGAGCATTAAAGTGAGCAAAAGTAGCAGTAAACACATTTATAATTTTACAAAATATTTCTTTTTCAAATAAATGCTGTTCTTTTTAATTTTATGTTAATCAAAGTATACTGAAAGAAAATGTATCACAGTTTCTACAAACATATTAAGCAGCACAACTGATTTCAATATTGACAGTAAAAAGAAATGTTTCTTGAGCACTGAATCAGCATATTAAATGATTTCTGAAGGATCATGTGACACTGAAGACTTACTCAGCTGAAGTGTTTCTATATGTGCTTTAGGTAGAACTTAGTTGTGAGTAAGGGGTCATATGATGCTGCTAAAAAGAACATTATTTTGTGTATTTGGTGTAATGAAATGTTTATGCGGTTTAAGGTTCAAAAAATAATAACGTTCAAATGAAATGCATTTATTTATCATTTAACTGTGCTGGTTACAGAAATCGTATTATTGATTTAAATGTGATTCCACAGAATGTCATATTGATAGAATCTAGCAGTTATGTGGAGTGTAATGTTGAGATGTCAACAGTGACAAGATTTCTTATTCCGAGATGCATACTGCTGTATTTTTTGAAGTACAAATAGACAACTCTGTGAAAGAAATGCAAAATAATTTATGACAGTCCTGTGACTCTACAGTGACCTGTCTGCTAAAGTGAATTTGACACATGCTGGAAAGCCATGACTCAACAGAATATGTACCACAGATTTGTTTATTCAGCCAGGCTGTGATGTCAACACAATGAAAAGATCTTTCTTTTAAGAGTGGCGTTTTAAAAGGGACAAAGAGACACCGCTGTTCTTATTTATCTTTGAATCCAGTTGGCAGGTTAAACTGCGTATTCAACATGCTAAAGATTACATTTCAATTCAATTCAAGTTTATTTGTATAGCGCTTTTCACGATACAAATCGTTGCAAAGCAACTTTACAGCAAATTAAGTTTCTACAATATTTAGTGGTAGCTTATCAGTGGTGACTGTCAGTTAATGTACATATGGCAGAAATGTACGGAAAAATCAATTTAAGACGTAATCAAACAGACGATGAACACTATTAACAGCAATTATTATATGATGCAATCAAACTTATAGCAAAATGTGGTAGTTCTGTATGTTGTTTCAGGGTTGGCATCATTTCAGGTCAGGGATTTCTTACTTTGTTCAAGCCTTAAACTCTACTGCCAAAACAATCACAATCACTACTTTTTTACACTCTCAGAAAAAAAAAGCACAAAAGCTGTCACTGAGGTGGTACCTTTTTAAAAGGTACACATTTGTATCCCTAAAGGGTACATTTTGTTACCTTAAAGGTACATTTAAGTGCCTAAATTGTACAAATAAGTACCTAAATGGTACATATCTTCGTACCTTTTGCCAGGGAACCGCCCCAATAATGTCAGCCTTTGTACCTTTTTTCTGAGCGTGAATCCACTAACAGTTTTTGACTATTGACCTCTGTAAACTGATCTGAGGAATAGCTGACCCAAAAATGAAAATTTGCTGAAGATTAACTCACCTGCAGACTATCCAATATGTAGATGAGCTTCTTTGTCAGATTAAGAGAAATTTAGCATCACATCACTTGCTCACCAATGGATGCTCTGCAGTGAATGGGTGCCGTCAGAATGAGAGTCCAAACAGCTGATACAAACATCACAATAATTTACAACAAGTAATCCACACTCCAGTCCGTCAATTAACATCTTTGAAACAAAAGCTGTGTGTTTTTAAGAAACAAATCCATGCGATGTCTTTAAATTTAGATCGCTGCACTGTAAAAAAAAATCTGTAAAATTTACGGTAAAAAACCGGCAGCTGTGGTTGCCGGAATTTTACCGTAAAAAATACGGCAGCAACGGTCTGGCTAAATTTGAGTCCGCATTGCTTTCTCCAAGCATCTTGGCCTGAGTGGGAATCTATTTAGCTAATTTTGATTTTAGGGTGAACTATTCCCTTTATTTGGTATTGGAATTTATGGTCTGTAATGTACTGTATTTAAATTATCTTTAAATGAATTTCATGGATAGAATGTAGGAGAAATAAAAAGGATTACTTAAGGAAGCTGCTCAAATCTAAACCTCTTAATTGTACTTGCAGTGATTCAAGAAACCTAATGATTATTTTAACATGAACATTTACTATTGGTCTGTAATTTTTAATGCAAATTTTAACGTCCTGAAGGTTTCTCCTTTTTCTCTTGTGAATTTAGCAACTAACAGATAATTAAGCAGTTGTAGCCAAATCTGGCCCAGACACATTTACACAGATAAGTTACATTTAAAAGATAGGACAATGTGACTTTTTTTTTTTGTTAGTTAGTCACTATTCTAGTTTAACACCTATTTCTTGTTAGTGAAACCATCTCGGCTATGGGCTTTGTCGATCGAGGAAGAAACATTACTGCTATTCTCTAATAACATTAAATATTTTTAAAAAGCATGAAAAACAGTAATCACATTCATAACACTGAAGCACCACAATGTAATGTAATTGTGACTGGCCAAGAGGTTCGTACAGCCTGTTATCTTCAAAATAATACCCTCTTCATCTCAGTATGAATGTTTGTGGTGTCAAGATCAGTGTGACCCAATTCCCTGAAAACTAATCTTATTAAAATAAACAGTGTAATCACAGATTATCTTTCACTCACCTTTATGTGTCAGTCTAATAAACAGTCTAAATTTTCACACTCACTCACACACATACAAAAATAAAAAAAACTAGGCCTATATACATCAATATCATCTATTTTCTGTAATAATATCTGTCATTCAGCAAGACCTTTAACTATGTTCTCTATAAGAGATTCTGTTCATAAATATAGAACAAATTTGTTCAATTAAAACTCAACAACACCTGCAATGCATTTTTCTTCTGTAATGAAACCTATTTCTGTTTCAAACAAGATATTCAGCAAGGGAAAAAATGTAGGACAGAGCTTAATTTTATCCATTGGAAATTTATTTGGGATTGTTAAAAAAAAGTTTTGATACCAGAATGTAGCCTTTAAGTAAAAGAGATTTTACTTAGTTTTTTGGCTATTGGTTAACAAATATGCAACAGCCAGAAAGCAGTTTCAAAGGCAGTGAAACTTATTTCATTTCAATAAAAGATTATAAAGACAAAGATTTTTTTGACATTTAACCTAGACAACTGTGCACTGATGAATCATACACAATAAAATAAGAAGCGTATATTAAGAAAGTGAATAAAGTTATATAAAAATCATTGTAATTTTGTAATAAATAAAAATAAAATCATTTTGATGTCAGGTTGATTTATAACAATTGTAACGTTTTGCATGCAAGTGAAAATATTTTTATTTTGCATTCTTTTACAATCAAATGTAACATTTCTCATTACAAATTACATTATTGGCATGACAATTATAAATCAACATAAATTTGAGAATTTTAAAAAATATTTATTATTAATTTGACATCATAACTGTCCTCTAATTCCTTTATTTGTTGCAGGTTCGATTTGTAAAATATGTATATCACTTTTCACCATTTTAATATTTATCATAAGCTTTGCATTCCCTAGTAACACTGGAGGATTTTAGTCTTGCTTCTTTCTACCCAATTCCTCCATCTATTTTTACCAGCAGTCACGGAGGAACACTGCAGCACCCTGTGTTTGTTGTCTCCCCTCCTCTTTCCCGGGTCTCTCGTTCCCGCTTATTAATCAGTCGCCTTGACCTACTCATCCTCCTCTTTCTCTCCTCCTCTACTCTCTAATTCTCAGCATCTTCCTCTGACTCATTTTTTCATCCCCTCCCCCTTCTGTTTCTCCTGTCATCTCGCTCTCATTCTGGTTTCCACCCACCTTCGCTCTGTTTTGCCTCTCTCTTCCGCAGCTCGACACTTCCAGGCTTGCCTAACGCAAGGCTACGCGCACTGACGGCAGGTAATCATCGCATGAAAGCTTATATTCTTCCTTTTGCACCTTTGCATCATTAATGCATCTGTTGCGGGGGCATTAAAATGGTTTGGATTATAGATTATTCAGTTTGGGCATGATTTTGTGAATGTTGCATTAATTTATGAGCAATTATTTATTATTATGTCAGAACATAGCTGTTTTTAGAGCACGCCTCTGCGGACAGACAGTTGCATGCGGAGTCACTCCTTATGTTGGGATGTTGGATGTGAATTTGGGTGGCAGTGTTGTTTTCTGGTGCCCGCTGGTGAAGGGTCGGGCAGATGGATCCCGCACTATGTGTCTGCTTCACTGTTTCTATATAGGCTACGTGTGCTATCGGTGTGTGTCCAATCTGTTCTCATTGGAAGATCGTTTATTTTACTGAATTGAATCAATCTCATTTTGTACAAGTCACTTCCTTCATTTGAACGGAGCTCAGTTAAAATGTTAGATTAAAAAAAAACAAGCTTTTTTAATTATTACAGTTAAGTCATTAATGCAGTAAATTATGAGAAACGCAAACGATTAGTTCACCTCCAGAGTTCCGAGTCGTATATTTGTCACGTGACACACGCAAAACGAACGAATCGCTAGTGAACGAGCCATCGCTAGTTCTCATTACAATCCGTGCGACCATTCGCTTCGGTGCTCCAGAAAGCTCTTCTTTTCGCCAAAGGGATGTTAAATTATTTATCTTTTTCTTGCCCCATCACGCCACTTTTCTGCGCTATCCACCCCACCCCTCCGCAGATCGCCCCCTCCCCTCTGTATATATATATATCTGCTGACAGCACGGTTGCTGCAGTATAACACTTGCACGGCGCAATTTAGCAGCGTCCAGATTCAGAGGCTCGATCAGGAGCTGCTCGGACCGTGGCACCTGCGGGCATACATGCCAGCGTTGTCGTTACAAATAAAGCCCCTCTACTCCTCCTCCTCCTCCCCCGGTTTAAACGCTGGTGGTCGGTGCTACGAGACGCGCATTCCATTAGCAAGGTGACACGTGCGCCCATGTCGGTCGTGGCATATTTAGAATGCAATTAGCATGTTCTGGGTTTTCTTTGGCTGCCAGCGTGGCATCTCGCTGTAGATGCTTGAACTGTATCTCTCATTGGAACTGAATGTTCCAGAAAACCGGTTTCATTTTCAAAGCCATCAGATTGATTGGCACTCATGATGTGTATGGAAAGACCTAGAGGGTTAAGTCAAAATGGATGCTCTTTAGGCTACTTAATGCACGTTCCTGGTCTTATTCTGAATGATTCATTAGTGCACATTATTCTAAATGTTAATCTTTAAACAAAATGGAATAATAAATGATTCTCCTTTTAACTCGTAACTAAATAGCTATTTAGGTATTGTTTTAACAAAATCACATTCTTGTACAGAACGTAGACTATTCATGATCCCATCCATCCTGTCCTGCTTTTGTCTTCCGTTTGTTTTACTTCAAAATGAAACACATTATAGAAGTAAAAGGGGTTGCGAATGGCTATGTGATGATGAGTGTTTGATTTCGAATTGGATGGGTAAACAAAACCTGGCATTCCTTCAGAAAAAAACATCAAGATTTAAAAGTTTTTTCCATTTTTCAAGATTTTCATTTAGGCGTTTTTTGACTTTATTAGCATAGGACAGTGTAGAAGTCACAGGATGTGAAATGGGAGAGAGAGAGATGGGTGGGATTGGGAAAGGTCCTCGAGCTGGGATTCGAACTCGGGACGCTCGTCGCACAACTGTGCTGTATGTCGGCGCTCTGCCCATAAGGCTACCGACTTAAAAACATAAAGATTTGGACCTCTCGGAGGTCCAACACACATTTTTGTCAACTCTTTGCGGCACCAAGTGCAACCTAACTAATTGTGTGGACTAAATGACAGAAAACACAGTATTTCATGACAAAATACAGTTGCGCTAATGCATTTTGTACACAGAAAGCCAAACCCTGCTGCATTTCGACAACAGAAATGTAGTCAGCATTTTATTTTATGCACCAAACACTAAACTCAAAACTGATTTTGTGCACAAAAATTCACAAAAGCTCTATTTTGTGTTCCTTTGGTGAACAAATTGCACTCAGCATGTCCCCAAAATACTCATTCTGTGAGTGGTTTTCTGCATCACAGAATACATATTGTCTAGTTCTTCACTTAAATTTATGCATTTTGCGTTTGAGCAGCATTTCGAATGTAAAAAGAGATTTATTGCAGGTGCAGGTAGAGCAAAACAGTGTTCGTGCTGACATGCTGGAGGACTCGCTCACTTTTAGAAGTTTGTCTTACCCATGCAAGGTCAATTAAAGGATGCTATGGACGCAGTTTCTAAACGTCCTGTCCTGTTAGAGTCAGCAGAGGTTTAGTTAATTCCCTCTCTCTTGTTTTCTCTCTAAGGATGTCCATTGTGAGCATCGTTGCCAGGGAAATCCTGGACTCTCGGGGAAACCCTACAGTGGAGGTGGACTTGAGAACTGATAAAGGTGAATCAATAGAGTCTCTTTACAGCAACGGATGAGCAGAATGTCACCCTGAATTTTAAAACCAAAAGAATATGTGATTTCTACAATGTAAATGAAATAAAAAAAAATTCAGATGTCTTCAAAACATGTTTATTAAAAGCATCTGCAAAAATGCATGAACACAAAATACAATTAAAAATAAATCTAATAAAATAAAAAATATCAAAATATATCCAAACGCAAGTTACTTTTAAGAGACAAATGTAAATGTATAAAAATTAAATTGTCAACACAGATCTATCACTAAGATATGGATGCATTATGTATTATTCACTGCTGTAAATAAAAGACAGATGTGAAGTGTCAGTGTTTTTTTTAGGTCTGTTCAGGGCTGCGGTGCCAAGCGGAGCTTCGACAGGCATTTATGAGGCTCTGGAACTCAGAGATGGAGACAAGAGCCGTTACAAGGGCAAAGGTGAGCGATCACAGATGGCCCATTGTAACATTGGCACTATTAACCATCATAAAACATCAGATCAATTAAATCTAAATAGATCATTTTTTGAAGCCTTCTGCAATAGTTTTGTTTATTTTATCTTCAATTTGACCTGCCGTGACCGTGACTTTGTTTTTCTTGTGTTTTAAGGTGTACTGAAGGCTGTTGGTCACATTAATGACACTCTTGGACCAGCCCTCATCGCATCTGTAAGTGCAAAGAGAATGGTGTTCAATGAACCTTTGTTTTTATAACAAATAACCAAAGAATCAGTTTTCAACCAGCACAAGAAGGGGTATAAACTGCAATCTGTGCATATTTGCTTATTAGGGAGTTATTTAACCCTAAAAATGGCAAGACCATAAAGAGACATCAGAAAATTAATTTATTGCTATTTTCCATCTTATTGGGACACAAATAATACAACTTGAATATTTATTTTCAAAAAATGACTTTTAATTTTGATTTTAATGTTTGTATCCCACATGATACATTGCCAGTTTGGGGGTATAAATTAACTGAAAACAGAACACTTGTTTATCAATGCTTGTTACAACATGGTTGTAATTCCTGAACGCTTTGGAATCTCTTTTTAAAGAAGACACATAGCAGATTATTGCTAGTATAAAAAAAGTTATAGAAGTTTAAGTTTGCAGTAAAGATAATGCAGTATTTAAATTTTATTTAAAAATTGTATATAAAACAAATACTTATAAAATATGTTGCACTTCAAATTGCTATAAAATCTGAGCCATATGTCTAACCAAGTTATGTTCCAAATTTGAAGTTGATATCACCAAAATTGTGGTTCCTGTGAGATTTTGTTTGGGCACTACACCAAAAATAACCACTGGGTGGCACCCAAACTCTATTGAATTCTTTTGATGCAGTTTTCTGTCACAAATCAATAATTTTCTGTCACAATATCACTTCTATTACAAAACAGTTCCAACGATACAGTATGTGTTTTGTCAAGATTACAAAAAGATTTGATTTTCTAAAACACAAGCCACAAAATCACAGAGTATATATATATGCATATATATATATGCAGGGCTGGATTGGTAATCGGGCCATTTTCCCGGTGGGCCGACGCACTTAAGGGGCCGACAGAATGTTTTTTTTTTTTTTCGAGGGCCATCACGCAGGGACAGCGAGCAGCCAGTGGCCCATTGGTTTGTCTCCTGTATTGACAGAGTAAACCATCCAATCACAATGCGTTATAGACGGAGCGATGAAGTATTTTGCTCCGCCTATATAAAGATCGCATCACCCCAACTTCTTTCTCGTCGGCATTTCCCACGTTTTCACAGCAGCATTATCAAGATCAGGCTTGCTCTGCGGTGAGTGATGCGGGCCAAAGAGCAAGGCAGGAGGAGAAGAAGAGAGTAGTTGAATCGGTAAAGTGCTTGATAGGGACTCGCAACGGAGGCAGGCATCTAACCTATCCTAATGTGTGCGGAACTAGATCAACTTTTAAAGGAGAGTGAGTAGATTTCCCACTACAGGCGGCCATGCAGTTTTAAATGCTGCCCGTGAGCTAAACAAAGAATCAGTATATCTAAATATTCACAACAAACACCCTTTCAACATGAAACCAAGAAATGAGACCTACGCTTTCCCTGCCTCCACCCACAGCCTCTCAAATATTTGTATCCCACAGGATACGTTGCCAGTTTTAGGGTTAAGCATTAATTGCAGTATATGCGATAAAAAAAAAAAAAGAAGTTTTTTAAAAAGTTAAAAATCATCGAATAATTTGCAGTTTATATTCAAAATATACTTGGTTTTAATTGGAGCACAGCGAAGTTTGTTATTTAATGCATTTTCACTATGATTTATATTATTTTACAGGCTCCTATTTATTTATTTTTCATTCCATATAGTTTTTTTTCTCAAGATATTTGTCGCCACTTTCCCAATAGTTTTAAATATGTTTTTTTTTTTTTTTCGGTTTAATTCTAAGCAATTGTTAATTTAATTATTTGTTATTTGTTTGTTTGTTTGTTTTACAGATCAGATTCCGATCAGATGGGATCAGAATCAAATCCCACCCCTGCACTTTTCTTAATCATTTTTCTTTTCATTTTTTTATACTCGTTTACTTATAACAGGAGATTTTAAATCAGGTCCCACTGCTACCAATCTACCAAAGGCAGAGACACAATTATCTCCTATTATCCAGGTCTTGATTTTCATTCTGATCTACACATTCCATTCTTTCGTTTTCATGTCTTTTTTAAGTTACAGATACTCCCATGTCTACAGTGCAAAAGCTAAAAACCCAAATATTGCACATTTTTTATTTGATGTTAACAAGGTTAATTTCACAGCAGCAGGGCTAATGATTAAACAACATTTTCATCAAGCATCAATCACTGTATTTTATTAACCTTGAGAGATTTATCTTCATGATGTGAACTTTAGGAGATCAGTGTGGTGGAACAGGAGAAACTGGACAACATGATGATCGAAATGGACGGCACAGAGAACAAATGTAAGTTATTATCTTACATGATAAAATTTCACTTTTTAAAAACATAGTTCAACCAAAATAGAAATGAAGTCATCATTTACTCACCCTCATGTTGTTCCAAACCTGTATTATGTTCTTTATTATGTGGACCACAAAAGGAGATGTTCAGCCGCATGTTCAAATGCGTATAAAATGACTTTATGGTGTGTCCACACCAGACGCGAATGTAATTATTCGCGTGAGTAGATTACATACAAAGTCAACGCAAAGACGCGAATAGAGGCGAATTCGCGCCGGGCGACGCGAATGACGCGAAATGCGCGACGCGTTTGCCGCGAACGCACGATATTCGCCTCAATCGTGTCTTTCGCGCAAGTTAAAAAATTTCAACTGGAGCGGAAAATTTGGGACTTTTGACAACAGGTACAAAACAGCGATTGTAGTTATCTCCACCATGGTTGATCGTGCTATGTTTTATTCGCGCGAGTGACACGAAAAACATCCCGCGAGTAATCTAGAGCGAGTGACGCGATGCGCATATTCGCTTCGCGTCTAGTGTGAACACACCGTGTGTTACCTGTTGTCAAAAAGTCCCAAATACAATGGAAAGCCAAACGCCGACGTGTGTGGGTTCACAGCACCATCCAGAGGAGGATGTATAACATTAGGATCATGTATTAATGTGTGTGTTACATTTTACTACTGTATACACTGATATTACTATTATTTTTATTATTGATAGCAGCATCTCTGTAGCCATGCTAATAAAATACAACTACCACTACAACTGATTTTAATTGTTTTCTATGCTCCAGACCTATATAATAACAGACGGCTGCCTGCATGCTCTCTTCCATTGTCTGATTCAACTGTACGTGTCAAGAAACTCTTAGCTGATTGGCTTGCGCGAGAACGCGTCATGCGAATTTTCCGCTAGAGTTGAAATTTTTGAACTTGCGCGAAAGACGCGATTGAGGCGAATCGTCTGGTGTGAACACACCATTAGAAGGACAAAAAAGCAGCATACAATATGTCCATACACGTTATTTGCTATATTCCAAGTCTTCTGAAGCCAAGCTCGCCATCCATAACCAAATTGTAACTTATTTATTGGAAATCATACCCTCCACTGTAGCTTATATTAAAACATGCTGTGTACAAGTGTGCCAGATTTGTTGTCAGCGATGCCAAACGCTTGTAAGGAATTGTGACCTGCCAAGTTTGAAAGCCAAGAGTTTGAGTAAATGATGAAAGAGTCTTGTGTTTTTTAGGAGACCTATTAATAATATCATAAATTATAATAAAAAAGTGACATTAAAATAACTGTTTTCTATTAGAAACTATATTAAAATGTAATTTATTCCTGTGATGTCTCACCTGATCCTTAAGAAATCATTCTAAATTGCTGATTGATTGCTCAAGAAACATTTGTTATTATTATCAATCTTGAAAACAGCTTAATATTTTTGTGGAAATTGTGATGCATTTTTTTAGGATTCTGTTAAAGGCAGAGTAAGTGGTTTTTCAAAAACACTTTAGAAAACTGATTGGGGCCGAATCGCAAAACAAACTTGTAGCCAATCAGCAATAAGGGGCGTGTCTACTCGTGATGTGGAGGAGAGAGCTTTCAGTGCATGGGACAGACATTAGCCGAGCCGGCACTAACTAAAATACCTTTTAAAAAAAAGAAGAAAAAAAGAAATCATTAATAATTTCAGTACTTGTTCCAAAACTTACATTGTTTATGGAAAAAAACATTTCTTATGCAATGAAACTAGCATATAAATCACATAAAAATTTGATAATTATTAAATACAATCTTCATTTTAAATCTGTTCATCATGTTTACAGCTCAGTTTGGAGCTAATGCCATCCTGGGAGTGTCTCTGGCCATCTGCAAGGCCGGTGCGGCAGAAAAAGGTGTCCCTCTGTATCGTCATATTGCTGATCTGGCAGGAAACACAGAACTAGTGCTGCCAGTTCCTGTAAGAAAACTCATTACTCAACTGCATGACTTCAGCTCGCAATGTCATAATTCACATCTGGAGGTATTTTCTCTTGATTATCTAGGGAAATAGACTGACTAAGCACATCTTCTCTATCCATTCGCCAGGCCTTTAATGTCATCAACGGAGGCTCTCATGCTGGAAACAAGCTCGCCATGCAGGAGTTCATGGTGCTTCCTGTGGGGGCGGAGTCATTCCGTGACGCCCTGCGTGTCGGAGCCGAGCTCTACCAGACGCTCAAGGGTGTCATCAAGGAGAAGTATGGCCAAGACGCCACCAATGTCGGCGATGAGGGAGGATTCGCTCCAAACATCCTGGAGAACAGTGAAGGTGTGTTTCTAGCACGCCCTCGTCTGAGTGTGTGATCCAATTTCATCATAATGAATTTATCCATTACTGACTTGTCTATCACGCCTCCACAGCACTTGAGTTGATAAAGACGGCCATAGACAAGGCCGGCTTCACAGATAAAGTCGTGATCGGGATGGATGTAGCCGCCTCTGAGTTCTACCGTGACGGCAAGTACGACCTCGACTTCAAGTCTCCTCCAAACCCAGACAGACACATCACCAGCGATGAGCTGTTAGAGATCTACCAGACGTTTGTCAACGATTATCCAGGTAGCACTCTTCACTAACACTTAAAAATTAAACCAGTTAGCATGAGAATAGGAATATAACTATTTATCAGCCTTCTTTGCAAAGTTACAGCCAACCATGATCATGTCAAACTAGTAAATATAACTCATATACATTACTGTTCTAAAGTTTTTTTTTTTTCAAAGAAGCCTCTTATGCTCACCAAAGCTGCATTTAACTGATCAAAAACACAGTAAAAATAGTAATATTGTGAAATATTTTTACAATTTAAAAGTGCTGTTTTCTATTTTAATGTATGTGACCCTAGACCACAAAACCAGTCATAAGCGTCAATTTTTTTGAAATTGAGATTTATGCATCACCTGGAAGCTGAATAAATAAGCTTTCCATTGATGTATGGTTTGTTAGGATAGGACAATATTTGGCTGAGATACAACTATTTCAAAATCTGGAATCTGAGGGTACAAAAAAAATCTGAATATTGAGAAAATCGCCTTTAAAGTTGTTCAAATGAAGTGTTTAAAAAGAACAGTTTTTATTTGAAATAGAAATCTTTTGTAAGATTATAAATTACTTAACTGTCACTTTTAATCAGTTTAATGCATCCTTGTTGAATACAAGTATTAATTTATTTAAAAAAAAAAGCTTACTGATTCCAAACTTTTGAATGGTAGTTTAGTTTAAAATACTAGACTATACTAAAATTAGTGCTGGACAACGATTAATCACGATTAATCGCATCCAAAATAAAAGTTTTTGTGTACATAAATTTATGAGTGTGTACTGTGTATATTTATTATGTATATATAAATACAAGCACATGCATGTATATATTTAAGAAAAATAGGTTATGTTTATATATTAAATTGATTTATATATATATAATATAAAATATACAAATATGAATATAAAAATGTATAAACATGTCAATATTTTCAAAATATATACTGTATGTGTGTGT
>NW_015662166.1:284278-291476 GCF_001515625.1 Sinocyclocheilus rhinocerous
CATATTACTAATCAAAAATTAAGTTTTGATATATTTACAGTAGGAAATTTACAGAATATCTTCATGGAACATGATCTTTTCTTAATATCCTAATGATTTTTGGCATAAAAGAAAAATCAATAATTTTGACCCATACTATGTATTTTTGGCTATTGCTGCAAATATACCCCAGCAACTTAAGACAGGTTTTGTGGTCAAGGGTCACATATTTTAAAATATAATTTATTCCTGTGATGCAAAGCTGAATTTTCAGCATCATTACTCCAGTCTTCAGTGTCACATGATCCTTCAGAAATCATTCGGATATGCTGATTTGCTGCAAAAGAAACCATGATGCATTTTTTTCAGGATTCTTTGATGAATAGAAAGTTCATCAGAACAGCATTTATTTGAAATAAAACTATTTTGTAACATTATAATTATTTATATTGACACTTTTGATCAATATAATGGTTACTAAATAATAGTATTTATTCATCTTTTGTTCCTATCTTAATCGCTAGTGGTGTCCATTGAGGACCCGTTTGATCAGGACGACTGGGCCGCTTGGACTAACATGACGGGCTCCATGGGGATCCAGATCGTGGGCGACGACCTGACCGTGACAAACCCAAAGAGGATAGAGAAGGCTGCGGAAGACCGCGCATGCAACTGTCTGCTCCTGAAGGTCAACCAGATCGGCACCGTCACAGAGGCCATCCAGGCGTGAGTAACCAGACACGTCAATCTCTAAATCATGCCCCATAAACCATAGTTTATTACCAGCATTTCCAGCTCCTAAGCTTCTCATTTGGAACTGTGTGTCCCTCAGATGTAAGCTCGCTCAGGCCAACGGCTGGGGCGTGATGGTCAGCCATCGCTCAGGAGAGACAGAAGACACTTTCATCGCTGATCTAGTGGTGGGACTCTGCACTGGACAGGTACACACAGTGTTAGCATTATGTACAAAGAGGATACGTTTTTCAAAACCATCTTAATCAAACTTGAACTCTTTCTCTCTCTTATTTTTCAGATAAAGACAGGAGCTCCATGTAGATCTGAGCGTCTCGCAAAATACAACCAACTTATGAGGCAAGAGAGCATTCAATCTTACTATTTTTGAGCAATCGAGTAAAAAATGATTTCAATCCCCAAAACAATGTCCAAATAATTGTCACATACTTTTTGCCTTTTTTTTTAAATAGGCTTTTGCTAAAATTTTTAAAGTGTTAGGTTTTGCTTGCAACTTGTTTTTTTTTGTATCATAGAGATATTATTATAGTTTTTATTAATGGTTTTATTTTTTTAAATATATTTTTCATTTTCATTTGAATTTTTGTTAAAGTTTCAGTCATTTTGTTGTGTGTTTTGTTGGGTTTTATTTTTTTATTTTTTATTTTTTTATTTCATTTTATTTAATTTAACAATAATTTAATTTTATTATATAAAGTACAGTTTTAATGGTTTCGTTTTTAGATAACTACAATAACCCTGGTAAAGCCACAACTGTTGACTTTTTTTATATATTTAAAGTTACTGCTAGAATTGTTCATACTTATTTTTAGGTATCTAACAGTAAGTATTGAACCCCTTGCTCAACTTGTTTGCTTTTTCATTCTCTATACAATTGGATGATAAAAAAAAAAGTTAAATAAACCCCATAGACTTCCATTTAATGAAGGCAATTTTCTTTAGAAAATGTAAAAATGTTTGATTGTGCATCAGCACATACAAATGAATATGACTCAACTGACTGAAAAAGTCCCAGTCTCAAAAATAGCGTTGGCCACATAAGAAACCAATAATTACTTGGATTAACATCGTTGATTACAGTCTTCTAGCTGTTTCTCTATCACCTCCTGTTCCCGTATAATTAATCCATGTCCATCTCTGCCAATCTGTCTGCTTTTTCCTGCCTCACAGGATTGAAGAAGAACTGGGCGATCAGGCTCGATTCGCCGGGCACAATTTCAGAAACCCTAGCGCTCTGTGATACTGACACCACCACACCGAAATCACACAAAAAACAACTGACCAACAGAGTATGTACTGCACTGAACCGACTGACTGCCCTTGACGTCCCCTCAAATCATTCAAAATGCATTAAAACAGCACTATTTGCACTGATATACAAAAAATTACTTGCTCAGACTCTCAAAGTATATATTTAAACTGAACTGGACTGTGGACAGTCTTTGATAGACCAAATATTATGCACAGTGGATCCTGGAGCGAGCAACATTATGCACTAGTGATACTGAATTACTTGATGGGCAAAACATGTGCACAGGGTGGACATGCATGCGTATGATACAGAAAATGGACCTTGAATTTAACAAAGCAAAGACTTTTAAAAAGAAGGATTTAACTCAGATGGAATAAAAGTAGAGATTTATTTTAATCAGGTGTAATCTTTAAAATGAAGCTTCAGTTTAGATGTGAAATGTATGTACATAAAAAAACACCGTCTAGGTTGACTTGCCGCGCTAAAGAAATCAAATGTAATTTTTATGGTTCATTGCATGAGAACTAGGCAAAAATCTATAGATTTTGGAATAAGGAGAGTAGAAAAATCAAATAGTTACCTGACTATTTATGCAGCAGTGGGATTTTCGAAGTCGTTTGCCCAGGGCATTAGATGCTTTTTATCAAACAATACTCTCTTTCTCAGTTGCTGTTTTTTGTGTCCATCTCTGACCCAAAAGCATGCTGAGAAAAAAGAGCTTTTTAAAACAAACTGTTATTTATTCAAATCAACAAATAAAATAAAATAGGGTGTTATAAAACAGATAGTTCCGGTCCTTGATTCTGATTGGCTGATGAGAAAAAAGAGCTTTTTAAAACAAACTGTTATTCATTCAAATCAACAAATAAAATAAAATAGGGTGTTATAAAACAGATAGTTCCGGTCCTTGATTCTGATTGGCTGATGAGAAAAAAGAGCTTTTTAAAACAAACTGTTATTCATTCAAATCAACAAATAAAATAAAATAGGGTGTTATAAAACAGATAGTTCCGGGTGAATTTATAACAGCTAAGGAGGTTTTAGGCACTCCGCTTAGCTGTTATAAATTCACTGTAAACCACGGCTTCTTGGGGCTTATTGCTTTATTTTAACCTCTGACATAAAAAGAAAAAGCAAAGTGTTTTACTCATTTTAGTATATGAAGCATTTAAAATAATATGTGTAGAATATATTTATTTCCACAAAGTTCATAAGTTTCTGTATATCTTGGAAGGTCTAAAATATGTCCCGATTATGTTATGATATTGTTGTCTTATGGCTCCCTACATAGATCAACACAGCAAAAAATGAATAAATAAAGAGAATGAAATCTGAAGGATCGACCATAAAGCTCACACATCACTTCTAATAATAATAATTATATTCAAGAGCCCCCTAATCTTCATAAGTCTGCCTGATTTTCTACATGCAATGACTCTTAAAATGTACTTTCACGTTTTCTTTTACCCTGGATCTCCATCCTAAAGGGGAAGTGGACGTTTTTTGCATTGAATAAAACAGTCTGTAAGTGAGCCATCTGTTTGGCACATTTCTGGCTCAACCAATGGCGTGTGTTTGGGGCGGGGCTACCATTGTCCAAATATATAAGAGACAGCTATAGGAATGACACACTTCACTTCTGCTTTAAGATGAATGATCAAAATCCAGACATACCAATCACGATGACAGATCTGATTCAAGAACTGGACCGACAGACACGCTTACATGAATAGAGACCAAACACACTCGCTCACTCACATTTGTGTAGCAAAGTCTCACTCTCAGTGCACACGATTCCTTATTCTCTCCCCCATGGACTTGTAGTCTGTGTTGCTTCCTTTCTCGTCGTTTCATCCGTCTTCTCTCCCCCTTTCCCTTCTTGTGGTTATGACTTGGCTTGTTCCCCCCATACCTGAAATCTTTTTCCTCCCTGATGACTTATCTTTTCACCATTTTGTGAGATTATTGTGGTGAAAGAAGGAAAAGAATGCAAGATGGAGAGAAAAAAAAACAAAACTGACAAGCCTGTCAGTGAATAATGTTATGGAATATTAAAGCTGTCATTACTTTCGTCAACCTTGAGTCCCTATGCGTGTTTTCTTCTCGTCGTTAAAAGCAGAGGACGTTTAAATGGCTTTTCACCATTTAGACCCTCGATTATAGAACAGGATAGTGTTTTAATGGGTTTTAAAATTGTATTTCTTGTCATGTTCATTAGAAAACTCATAAAAAAATACTATGAGTCACTATAACTCATTAAAAGAAATGACTTTGATTATAAGAACCATGATTTCTGAAGGATCATGTGACACTGAAGACTGGAGAAATGATGCTGAAAATTCAGCTTCGCATCACAGAAATAAATTACATTTTAAAACATTAAAATAGAAAAATTATTTTATTAAATATTTTTTTATATTATATTTTATTTTGAATTGTAATAATATTTCACAATATTACTGTTTTTAGTGAAATACATAAATGCAAACTTGATGCTTCTTAATGATAAAACTAATTGTAAAAACATTTAAATTACATTTTCAAATTTACACCATTTAGCCTTTAGTTTCAGTACGCACAGCATTTAAGTAAGTGATTAAATCAGAAAAAAAAAAAAAAACACTACGAGAAGACAGGACAAAAACGTTTTTAATTTTCTACCGAGGTAGTCATTTCTACAGAGGATAAAGTGCTCATTAAGTCACTACAAACTCAGTTAAGCATTCAACGCTGGTCTTGTAAGTTAATCAATGTGGAGAATACAGTATGTTAGTGCTCTGGAAGTGCATAGACAACACAGCAGTTAACTCGAGTGCAGCAGCAATAACAAACTAACATGCCCAAGCTCTCTTCTATTACTTTAAGTGGAAAGGGAGTTGATGTTAATATTCCAGTCCAATAACCCACCCTGACTGTTTAACAAGCAGGTGAGCAAAAGCAACACAACCACAAATGCACTTTCAGACCTGCTGGAATGACAAGAAGCTGGTATACACTGATTGGGCAGTGCGGCAGTTTTGGACCGTCAAAATTTATTTTGGACCGCGGGCATTTATGATGTCAACAAACTCTGGCTTAAGGGAAGCCCCTCCAACCAGGAAGCCATCGACATCAGGCTGGGCTGCCAGCTCTTTGCAGTTTCCTCCAGTAACGGAGCCTGTGGTATGAAGAGAGAAGAACATAAGTGGTGAGTTACCAAGAGAGCAAACTAAGAGTAAATGTACTTGTTAAATTGTTATTAAGTAAAAAGGGATCAGCATTGAGTCAGTAGAGATACATGTCCATTACATTACATGTTATAAAGCGATATTATGGATAGAGGACTAGTATTTTAGCCCGGAAGCAATGGTCTTGATGGAACTGTTTAGTACAAACACACAGCTTTTGGCTTCACAAGACTTTAACTGATGGACTAGATTCATGTGGATTACTGTGATGTTTTCATCAGCTGTTTGGACTCTCATTCTGACGGCACCCATTCACCATTGGTGAGCAAGTGACGTAATGTTACATTTCTCCAAATCTTCTCTTGTCAAAGAATAGAGCACATCTTCTATTTGCATATATTTCTGAATGACTTAAAAGTAAATACTGTGTAAAATAAGAGTTTAAATAGCAACTCCAGTATTTAAACAGTAGAACATGGTGCTAGCAACGAGAAGGTCATGGGTTCGATTCCCAGGGAATACATGCAATGATAAAATGTTTACTTTGAATGCAGTTTAAGTTGCTTTGGATAAAAGCATCTACCAAATGCATAACTGTAGATATGAGGGTAATTTTTGCAATCTTATTTTCTTTCATTAAATTGCATCATGCATGGACATTCTACCAAATTTCTTTTGTGTTCCACAGACGAAGGAAGGTCAATGGGCTGTGGCATGACATGAGCTGAGCAAATGACAGAATATTCATTTTTTGAACTATATCTTTAAGGCCGCTCAGAATTGAACAGACAGGATGTTCTGAACACTGCAGACTCACCTCCATAGATGATGCGCACAGAGTCGGCTACTGCATCCGACAAATTCGCTCTCAGCCATCCTCTCAGCTTCTCATGCACCTCCTGAGCCTGCAGCACACAAATAACAGGACGACTTTTTTCCAAAGCAAAGATCGATTTTAAGTTCCCCAAAGAACCATTCAAGTGACAGTTCTTTAAAAAAATTTATTTTCTTAGTGTAAAACATTTTAAAGGGGTCATATGATGCGATTTCAATGTTTCCTTTCTCTTTGGAGTGTTACAAGCTCTTGGTGCATAAAAAAAATCTGTAAAGTTGCAAAGACTAAAGTCTCAAACCCAAAGAGATATTCTTTATAAAAGTTAAGAGTCAGCCACACCTACCTAAAACGGCTCGTTCTAACACGCCCCAACATATTTCATGTTTTTGTCTCGTCGCTCCGGCCGGACACGGCATCAACAGTATGGTGAGGGGCGTAACATTTCCGTCTCACGCTTGAGGTATTCGGCCAATCACAACGCATTGGATAGCTGGCCAATCACAGCACATCTCGCTTTTTCAGACCGATGAGCTTTGTAAAAATCGACGCGTTTCAAAAAGGCAGGGCATAGAGGAGAAACAATAATGTATAGTATGTGGAAAATAATGTGTTTTTTTTACTTTAAACCGCATAAACACATTTCATTACACCAAATACACAAAATAATGTTCTTTTTAGCAGCATCATATGACCCCTTTAATGATCTGAAAAATCTCTTTCCACTACAAAAAGAAACTTTTGTGGAATGGAAAGGTTCCATGGAACCACCAATGCCAATAAAGACCCTTTATTTTTAAGAGTTAAGAGCAACACCAAATAAAGTACATGATCATAAACAGAATGGGCCTCATTCATGAAACACGAGCGGAACAATTTTTTGTGTAAATCATTCGGAAAGTCGTTCTGACGTAAATTTTCGGATTCATGAAAATGTTCGTATTTTGAAAATGTTAGTTGGTACGAAAGAAACCATGTGTAAATGGTGCATAAAACATTCAAACGTTCTGTATTCTTTTAGACAAACTGATGACACTGCATTTTTATGAACTATGTATTAGAATGATATGTAACGAGTACATTTGCCCTGTCTTTTTTTCGTTTTTTACTCTTTAACTTTGGATAAAACGCAGAGCTCGTCACTGTCCCTTTTTACACAGCCGTCCAATCACAGTGGAGGAGGGGCGGGACAAACACTACATTGACCAACCATCA
>NW_015662166.1:291570-297795 GCF_001515625.1 Sinocyclocheilus rhinocerous
ATACTCATAACATGTTACTGCCGTGAATATTCCAAATCATAGCAAACAACGCGTCACTCCAGAAAAATGCAGTGCCTCCAAAGCTCTCTCAAGCACCACCAGCTGGTCGTTTTCAGAAGAGCACCAGGCATTATGTCAGCTGGCTAAAAATGCTCTGGTGGACACACGTTAATTTATTCATTTATTGTTAGGCATATAGCCTATTAGTCTCTTATGCATTTATGCTATATAACTTACCAAACCTGATAATTGAGTTCAAGGATTCCACACCATTCCTAGATAAGTAATTTGCGTAGCTGTGAATGAGCGTGCATGCGAGCCCTATTTACGATTGATTGGAACTCATTAACATACACACATTTAACTATCAAATCTGACCTTTACGAAGTATTTGTGAATCCGGAGGAGAGTTTTCGGGAAGGTCCGTTTTACTCGTAAATCACTCAGAATTTACTCATATTTACAAATGTTTCATGAATGAGGCCCAATGACTTTAAACTACAGTATAATGTAAAAGCATATCATTAAGCATATTATTATTCACGCTTTGGTGCATATGCATTGCATAAATATGAAATGAGAGCAATCAAACATGATAATGGAGATGAAACATGATATGATTGATGGACAGTATGAATACAGATTTACCTGACCAGGAGTGGCAGTTTTGCCAGTGCCAATGGCCCAGACTGGTTCATACGCTAAAACCACACGAGTCCAGTCCTTCACATTGTCTATAAAATATAGAAATTTATCAAGGCTTTAAGTGTTTCACATGCATGAACAGGGTCCTAGAACAAAAAAATTTAACTGTTTGAAAACTCACGTTCGGCACATGAGCATTTCATATAAAGCATCAAAATAAATCTGCCAAATAGGCCATCTTAGCATATTTGTTGACAATCCACTATGTTAAAATCACATATTGTATATCAGATTTGTGTTTTCAAATGACCTGCAATGACTTTGGTCTGTTCAAACACCACGTCCTCAGTGGTTCCAGCTTCTCTCTCCTCTAGTTTCTCCCCAATGCAGGCGATCACACCCAAATCGCTCTCTAGGCAATGGGCCACCTTCTGGCCAATCAGCTGCAAAGGACATCACAGCCAATCAGAGTGAAACAGAGCTGAATGCAGAATAGCACAAATATGCATCAACACGAGGCCTGAATTTCATCATACTGAAAAGCAAAGACATATAAGGGTTTGGATTCCTATTAAAATACCTCATCGCTCTCGCCAAACACGTGACGCCTCTCAGAATGGCCCAGAATCACCCAGTCGATGCCGCAGTCTTTAACCATCGCTGGGCTAAAGCGGCGAAGAAAAGTAGAGAACGTGAAATATGGTTTTTAGAGTTTTGACAGTGATAAATGGTTGTTCATAAAAACTATAAAAGATACCAATGAGCACATATACCTGATCTCCCCGGTGAAGGCTCCTTTGGGTACCTTATAGCAGTTCTGGGCGGCCACACCGATCCTCTGGTCCAGCTTAGACCTCACGAAATCAAGATAGATGGACGGTGCTCCACACACCACCTCTAAACAACGAAGACAAAACCACTGTTATGATGATATATGATTATGAAAACCAGCAAGACCACTTTTAAATGAATAGTTCATCCCAAAACGAAACATCTGTCATCATTTACTCACCCTCATATCATAGTTTTTGTGTGAAATATTTCTTTTTTTATTATTATTATTATTGTTACTGCCTCTAATTTTCTCTAGGTAGAATGGAAACAAATTATGGAAGCCTGTTTCTGCCACGGAATAAAAAAAAAAAAAATCAACTTGCAATTCTGTGTTTATGTCTTGCAATTCCAACTTTTTTTCCCCCTCTGAATTCTGAGTTTTCATCTCGCAATTCTGTTTTTTTAGTTTCTGCCATTGAACTTAGAAACTTTCTATCTTGCACTTTTTAATCTCAACTTTTTCTTCCCGCCATTTGTGAATTTACAGCGAAGTCTAAAAGAAATTGGAAATCAGATATAAACTGAATTGTCAATTGCAAGAAAACTGTCAGAATTGTGAGGGGGGAAAAGTAGCAATTACTTTTATTTTAAAAAAAAATTCTCCCCATAGCAAATTATTTGGCGAACATTTTTTATGCATAAGGGACAAATATAGAGTCTGTAGGACCAAAAATTGTAAATACATTTTTTTTGTGTGTGTGTGAAATGTTATTGTTATTGACTATCTCTGAATGGGAACAAATAATTTGGCTAACAATTATTTTATGCATATGGGACAAAAATTGGGATAGGGCAAATATAATTTGGCTAACAATTATTTAGCTAAAAACTAGTTATATTTTTCATGCATTTTTTATGCGTATGGGACAAATATGGGATGTATGGTAAGACAAATACAGAGTCTATATGACCACAAATTGTAAATTAATTATAAAGCTTTCTACAGCAGGCCTATGCAGAAATATCTGTATTTCTTATGAAAAATGACTATATTAATATTAACTATTTTTTTGTGTGTGAAATATTCTTTATTTATTTCTTCTGAATTTATTAGATTTTTTCCCCCAGGGAGAATGGGAACCAATAATTTGGCTAACAATTAATTATGTGCACATGAGACAAATATGGGATAGGGCAAATATCATGTGGCTACTTATTTAGCTAGTAAGTTGTATTTTTTATGTAATTTAAGGCATATGTGACAAATACAGAATATATGGGACAAGACAAATATAGAATTTGTAGGACCAAAAATGATAAATTAATAATGAAGCTTTCTACAGCAAGCCTATGAAAAAATGTCTGTTTCTTATGAAAAATAATACGTGACTGTAATGACATGCAATAATATAAGAAAATAAACTGTATAACAAAATTAACTAGTTTTATATTTAAAGTTTTAACGTTATTTTTTATGTAAAAGCAGTTCAAACATGTAAGTCATATGTCCACACGACCCTCCAGCAATTTAAAGTGTCACGTGACGTCGTGTAGCAAACATTTACATTTAGTAGACGCTTTTATCCAAAGCGACTTACAAATGAGGACAATTACAAACCGTCTCTGGTGCTTCTAAACAACTCTGTCGATTAGCTATATATGCTAAATACATCCGACTAATCTGTGAAATTGAAAAATGGAAAACTTTCTGCTTAATATTCTTTCAGGTAAACAACGTAACATCAAATGAACGCCATGGACCTGTTTCATCGTTGAGACTGGCCGTGTTCAAGGTCATTATGAGCTCGCCCAAACTCTCTTTATCGCCGTTCATTTTCCAGTTTCCTCCGACGAAGAATTTTCTTGAGGACATTTTTGCGCGACAAAGCGAGCGAACCAAACACAACGACTGCAGTATACTATAATCACTCCTGTTAAACAACTTACGATTCCTACTACGGAGAAGGCTTGGTTGTTAATATTCAGGAGGAAGCGCTTTGGCATTGGAAGATTGCAAGAAACGTCATGACGTTCTAATTAATATTCATGAGGTAAGGCTTCTTCATAGAAGCAACGTCAGCCCAATATAATTAATTTTCAAGCACTCAGCTTTCGCAAGGAAATAAACTCCGTGGAACGTAAGCTTATTTAATAACAATAATTAATCTTCATGAGCTAAACTTTAGGAATACTGAGCAGTCAAATTTCTTAAAATCTGTTTACTATATAAGCTGCATTGAAGGACTCTATTTACAAGGAGGCACAAAAGTATGAGAAATGGAATGAAATCGCTTCTATTTTGCATTTACAAAACAAATTACATTATCTATGTTATCCAGCATGAGTTGAGAATGTTCCAAAGAACATTATGTACTTCAACTGAAGCAAGTAATATGGCCTTTTATACAAAAGAGTTCACAAGGTCAGTGGCATTTGCAGAATGTCCTTTATTTATTTACATTTTTAATGTCAATTTAAAGTAAACAGCGTTCCCTAGATATGAAATCAAGTCCATATAATTATTTTTAATATTAAATAATTAATTATTTGCAATGTAAGGAGGTTTAGGCATTCCGAATGCTGTTGCACTCCATGTGTCTATATTATAGTGATTATATTATAAGCTGTTATTCAATTCAATTCAATTCAAGTTTATGTGTACAGCGCTTTTCACGATACAAATCATTGCAAAGCAACTTTACAGCAAATTAAGTTTCTACAATATTTAGTGGTAGCTTATCAGTGGTGACTGTCAGTTAATGTACATATGGCAGAAATGTACGGAAAAATCAATTAAAGACGTAATCAAACAGACGATGAACACTATTAACAGCAATTATATGGGGTGGAGTTATATTTAATAGACCTGAGAAACATTGTTACTGTACTGAAAGAGTTCAGTAAATGTGCTTTGAATGAGGCTGCATTATGCACAGTCTGAATTTAAAACTGAAGCAATTGAATTAACAGAAAACAATGCATTACAATAAAATCTACAGGTATTAATCCTCATGGGCAAGTAGCAAATTAATATTGAGGATACAGTATGAAACTGGGGTACAGTATAGGTGAAGTGAATCTGTTCTGTTTGACTGTTTTGCATTAAAGAGAAAATGCTGCATGACTTTTTCATTATTTCAATTATAGCATGCATGATAGAGCCCCTCTCTGACTCTTTGCAGCAGAGTCAGAAGTGAGTCATTCCTCCTCACCCAGTTTGGAGCTCAATCCATATTCCAGACCTAAAGCTCCAGGCAACTTTAAAGGGGTCATATGATGTTGCTAAAAAGAACCATGAACTAGCTTTTCTGCATCAGAAACAGGTAACATATTTCGTAGTTTGGCAATGTTTCTAAGATGGAAGAATGCTGTTTTTGTAACATGGGAAATATGATTTTCAAAAGACAAGTTGCTATCTAATATAACACCCAGATTTTTGACTGTAGAGGAAGTAACCGTACATCCGTCTAGTTGCAAATTGTAATCCACGAGATTCTGTGTACTGTTTTTTGGTCCAATAAGTAATATCTCTGTCTTATCCGAATTTAATAGGAGAAAATTATTGGTCATCCAATCTTTTTCATTTTTAACACACTCTGTTAGCTTAGATCATTTAGAAGTTTCATCTGAAATTTCGTCTTGTTGCGATATATAGTTGAGTATCATCGGCATAACAGTGGAAACTAATCCCGTATTTTTTTATAATATTACCAAGGGGTAACATGTATATTGAAAATAGCAGAGGACCTAGGACAGATCCTTGTGGCACTCCATATTTTACTGGTGATAATTGAGATGACTCCCCATTTAAATGAACAAAATGGTAGCAATCGGACAGGTAGGATCTAAACCATCTTAAAGCCTGCCCTTGAATACCTGTATAGTTTTGTAATCGATCTATGAGTATGTCATGATCTATAGTATTCAGTGCAGTTCATTTTGTAATGCACTTTTTACAATGCATAGGCCTATTGTTCTGAAACTGTTTTTTTTTTTGTCATTTATTAAGCCTACTTTCTCATTTCACAGCCAAAGTCATCAGAACCACAGACTTCATCAAGAATAGGAACTTTAGTCAATTACTTGTCTGGAAAAAGCTCTTTTGAAAGTGGATTAGAGTAAGTCTCACGTCCTCCTTCTTAAGTGAAAGAAAAAACAACTGCCTGATCTACTTTCTCAAGGTGAATGAGATTGCAAGAGGTGATAATACACTTAAAGGAATTAGGTTTACAATGTGACTTCACAACAGAACTAAAAGCCTCTGACTTGAGAGACTTACCATGAAATAATACAAAAAAGATCTGCACACTGTTATTCTCCCTTCATTTAAAAGTTAAAAGTGGCAACGGTTTGGTCAAAGGGAGAATAACAGTGTGCAGATCTTTTTTGTATTATTTTATGTATTTTTTGATCTTGCACCTGGCCAAGATGCTTTGGATGTGCGTAATTTGACCTTTTTTTTTATAGTTAATTAACCATGAACAAAAATTCTGACTTGGATGACTAAACAGTCACATACACATAGCTTTAAAAGGGTCATATGATGCGATTTCAATTTTTACTTTCTCTTTTGAGTGTTACAATCTCTTGGTGCATAAAGAAGATCTGTAAAGTTGCAAAGACTAAAGTCTCAAATCCAAAGAGATATTCCTTATAAAAGTTAAGACTTAACCACGCCTACCTAAAATGGCTCGTTCGAACACGCACCCACATATCTACATCACTATGTGGGAAGATTTGCATAACGCCGCCCAAATGTTCAAGCAAAGAAAGAAGGCGTAACTTTTATCCTCGCTGTAGTATTGT
>NW_015662166.1:298982-319045 GCF_001515625.1 Sinocyclocheilus rhinocerous
GGCGTGATGCAACGCAACGTGTAAAAAGACAGTATAAGTCATTATAATCCGTAATTATGTCCCCACTGGATGCAACAAATGCCTCGTTTGTAATGGGTTTTAATGTTTTTGTCTTGTCGCTCCGGCCGGACATGGTGGCATCACAGTATGGTAAGGGGCGTAACATTTCCGTCACATGCTTGAGGTATTCGGCCAATCACAACGGATTGGATAGCTGGCCGATCACAGCACACCTCGCTTTTTCAGACCGATGAGCTTTGTAACGCGTTTCAGAAAGGAGGGGCATAGAGGAGAAACAATAATGTACAGTATGTGGAAAATAATGTGTTTTTTTAACCTTAAACCACATAAACACATTTCATTACACCAAATACACAAAATAATGTTCTTTTTAGCAACATCATATGACCCCTTTAAGACTTCTTGCTTTCTTCCTGTTATAAAGGTATTCTGCTGTTAAAATTTCCAAAAGCACAGTTTTGTGACCTAATTTGCCTTTCAGAGATTAGATTATTTCCCCAATAATATTTCTTTCTCTTATAATATTTCTTTCTCTCATAAATTCATTCTTTTAAAAAAAAAAGTAACAGTTCAAAGATCAACATTTTCAAATGATATTATTATTTCAAATGCCCTACAATTATAAAACACACAACTTAACAGATACACACAGCACACATTAAAATATAGTTTAATGCAGAACACTATGTTTATTAGAAAGTTATTCAAGTAACCACTGAAATATTAAAGAGGAACTGTCTTGTATGTAAAAGTCCTACAAAAAGATGAAAGAAGTAAATACAGACATTTGATCTTTTAGCATAACATGTTATTTTGAGGGCTTTAGGACGTTTGTTCATTAAAATTAAAATGCATCTGTATGTCAACATCATCAAAGAGCCGTAATATCAGATCTCAGACAGACAGTGTGGTTGTTGGAAAAAGTCATTGTACAATTTCTTCTGCATTCTATCGTCATTTCTAATAAATAAAAATATTCATCCAAACTTTCATCTAATGATAAGGATTTTTAATGGACAAAAAATATGTAATACTATATTTTAAATTCTTAAACGATTGTGCTGTCAAAATCATAATTTCAAGTCAAAGTATCGTTGTCATGAGATTGTCATGTTATGATAATGCAATCCTGTGTTAGTTGCAACTTACATGTTTACATTTAAATATTGCATATTATATATTCTAATGAAATCCAGTCTTCCAGAAATCCCACACATACAGGTGGACCTTTATGTGTTTGTTTGTGTGTGTGTGTGAGATTCTTTGTTGCTCAGAAATCGATAATTTCTCATTCTCTCTCTCAACCTTTCTCATTCTCAGTCTCAATCTCACTCTCATTCTCATTCCCATCTCATCTTCTTTCAGGGTCCAACTCAGTTCCAAATCTTCAAGAAGCTGTCCCATGAGCCAGTGCAAACACACATGCCATCTGGTGGTACACCGGTGCAGCTCACCCTGTTGTCATGGCCAGACAACACACCTACAGGAGAGAAAGGAAGGAAGGAAGTGAGTGAGAATATGAGTCTGACAGGATTTTGTTCTTCATGCACGTTTATTTAATTTGCGATGAAATGGAAGTAGAGACTGATCTTTTGTATTATAGTGACGGAACAGCTGAATGTAATGACGCATCGAAAAAGAAAAAAAGGGTGATTCTCTGCATGGGTTGTTGTTGATTGGATGTTGAGATGTTGGCGTTGCACTCAAAAGTGGAGGCAGAGCTTAAACCAACTGAAACAATCCAGTTATGACATTTTGATTAAATATTACAAAGTCCAATTTTTGTAAAGAAATGTAGCATTACATCACTTGCTCACCAATGGATCCTGTGCAGTGAATGGGTGCCGTCAAAATGAGAAACCAAACAGCTCATAAAAACGTCATTATAATCCACTAGTAATTCACACGACTCCAGTCCATCAATTCATGTCTTGTGAAGTGTTTGTAAGTGACAAAGCCATCATTAAGGGATTTTATCTTTAAATGTTGTCCTCCTATTGTCCTCTCACATCAAAATCCACACGCATATTTATTTAGAGCTGTTTAGGACTGTTTTCGCTTGTACAGTGCTTGATCTGTGCATATTTCTCTCCTGATTCAGACAAGATGACTTTTTCACCGGAGCAAGCAATACTTGATGATGGATTTATTTTTATTTTTATTACAAACACACAGATTTCCACTTCACAAGACGTTAATTAATGGACTGGAGTGGATTACTTGTGTATTGTTGTGATGTTTTTATCAGCTGTTTGGGCTCTGACGGCAGCCATTCACTGCAGAGGATCCACTGGTGAGCAAGTGATGCTAAATTTCTCCAAATCTATTGTGATGAAAAACAAACTATATCTTGGACGGCCTGAGGGTGAGTACATTTTCAGCAAAATGTTCATTTTTGAATGAACTGTTCCTGTAAGTAGAAGACTTCCTCAACTAACACCAACAAATCTCACATCCATGCCAGAAGAGTGTTTTAATACTCAGAAATTGGCTACATAGAAAACAGCTGTTTGGTGGAGTTGCCAAGACAGCTGTCGAGTGATTTGACATGCTTCAAATGGACTTTGTTCCTGCTTAATCAGCATTAATGATTCACTCCATCTGCGACTCCTTTCTTGCAACTCACCCACTTTCTCGCCCTTTAGCGAGTCCCAAATATTGCAGTTGAAGTCGTCGTAGCCAGCAAAGATGAGGCGGCCAGACATGGATAGAGCCAGTGATGTTACACCGCTGTTCAGGGCAGCATCCTGGTAAGTGATCAATTCTTGATCGGCACGAAGATCATACATTTTGCATGTGCAGTCATCAGAGCCGGTGATAATTGCATTGCCACCAGGGTAGAACTGAAGAAAGAGGAAGTTTGGTGAATCCATTTGGTTTCCATTTATGTGCTTTGTTCTTAAATTTAATGCGAAAGTCTCAAATCTTTGAAACTGTTATAAGGTTGGCTTCTTTAATGAGGAAGCCAAAAAATAACTGCGATGCCCTCTTCTGAATTTTCCCGGTACTGCATCAAACATTTCATGTTCAACTCACTGAAATGGCGTTGATGTCACTCGTGTGACCCAGGAAGGTTTGCTTGCACTGGCCGTCTCTGATGTCCCACAGCTTGGCCAGAGAGTCGCAAGCACCGGAAACAAAGGAGTTCATGTCCGGAGACAGAGACAGACACATGCAGTCACCAACATGGTTCAGGAAAACCGTCTTCTGCTTTCCAGTCTCCAAATCCCACAATGCACTGGAAGAAAAATGGGAGGGAAATAAACAAAACTGTAACAAAAAAAGTGGTGATGCCCTTAATGACTGTTTATGGGATTTTTATCCATTGTCAGGCTGAATAACGTATTATAAAGTAAAAGCAC
Organism: Sinocyclocheilus rhinocerous; assembly: GCF_001515625.1. Classification (NCBI taxonomy): domain Eukaryota; kingdom Metazoa; phylum Chordata; class Actinopteri; order Cypriniformes; family Cyprinidae; genus Sinocyclocheilus; species Sinocyclocheilus rhinocerous. The sequence continues at coordinate 302,366 of NW_015662166.1, forward strand.
AACTCTGCTCAACAAGCTGCAAAGCATTGTGAAAAAGCTTTAATCTTACCTATCAGCAAAAGTGGCAATGCTTGCTATATTTATAGCCTAATTAGACTTTGTTAGATGAGAATGGCACCATTTAACGAAGTTGTAGCTGGTTTTTAATGGATATGTTAATCAGTTGCTTGGCTGAATGAAAGTTGCAGTGCATTGTATGGCCTACTGCTTTTTAAAAATAGAAAGTGAAATAGTAGGCATTATTCCCTGATACACATTATAAACATGTGATGTTCAATTTGCATATGAGTAGCATCCAGTTATTTTTGCATTTTAATCCAATATTGTCTCTTTTTTATTTGTTTTTTGAACAAATAATGAGTACAGAAAGTGATAAAAAAGGAAAAAGATCAATATAAAAAATATTGTTTCTGCTGCCTATATCACAATTGAAGATTTGCTTCTTTGCATTGTGGGACATGCTGTGTGTTCTTTTGTATAGTGCATGGTTTGGCAAATATAGCATGCAAGCTATAATAGTATGGTATATTGAGAACATAGCCATATTGTAACTATTTTTCATTTATTTCCATTTCTAGCTGCTACAATTTTCGTGATTCAGTTCTGAACAGCGATAGTTCGCCAAAAAAATTAAATTCTGTCATCAGTTATTCACCCTCATGTCATTTCAAAACTCATATTTTCCATGAAACACAACATTTTGTACAATGCAGTTGCCTTCTGTTTCCGTGGAATTACAATGAAAGGAGACTTGTAAGAACACTATATGTAAATGTAAAACACTTGAAAAAGATTCTAGTAATATACTATAGTAATTGGGTGAACTGTCCCTTTAAATGTAAAATGCTACATGCACAAACCATGTGGTATCACCAGAGGCGGTAAGAACCTCCGTGTCACTGAGGAAGCGTGCACAGGACAAGTAACCTATGAAAAAAAAGATAACATAACTGACACTTACTAACAAGTATACAAGAAAGTAAAGTGTCTTGCCTGACTTCTGTATTTATATACCTGTGTGAGCATCCAATTCTTTCACCGTCTTGATTACAGGTGTCTTCAAGTTGTAGACAGTACACATGTTGTCGAGACCACCGCTGGCCACAAGGTTTCCAGAAGGAGCATATGCACAGGTCATCACCCATGAGGACTTGAGGGGAACAGCATTGACCTAAAGAAAGAGGCAAATATTATAACTTTTCCTTGAAGAGATTCTGATTTAAAGTTAAAGGTAGTGTCATCTCTGCACTATAGGCTAAATGTAACTGCATAATAATCACGGTTTTCGAAGATGTTTTCAAGCGTTTGTCGCTTAAACAGACAGTCCTGTCGAAAACAAATCAATATTCTGACAACACTTTGACCCAGTGGGTTTCATTCACTAACCATGCAAAATTGCATACTATAGGTGGAATTATAAACGTGTTAGGATCTAATTTTATACATAGGTATTTTAATTTTTTTTTATTTTAAAGGCACACTTGGTATTGCTTGAAAAACTTGCTGCAACCCATTTTTAAAATTTTGGGGGAAATCAACCCATAAATTGCTCAATGATAGTTGTTTCAGCAAATACACTTTGATAAGAGAAAGTATGTCCACAACAAAAACGGTTGACTTCTTCTTTAAATAAAATATCTTTGTTTAATAAAATATCTTTTTATCCTAACATAATGCAAAAATATTTTAAATGTGTAAAGTTAACTTAGTTACAGTTTCTGTGTATTGTTCAAAGTCTGAGGCATATTTGAAAAACGAAAAATCAAATATGCCATTCTAGCAGCTTAAAATAGGCAACATTTATTTTTTAATCTGAGAACAAAAGAGTAGGCAACAGTTGTATACAGCAAAATATTAATAGATACCCAACTGACATTTAACTGACTAAATATATGTATATACGATTCTCATTTTTTCTTAAAAGTATATTTGAGTCAGGCAGACTCACCTTATTTCCAGAGTGAGAATCCCAGATGAGAAGTTTGCCGTCCTGTGATGCACTGACCATTAGCCTAAAGACACCAGTGAAAGAAAGAGCAAAGAAAGGCTGGTAAGACAACAGGATGTACCATTTCATATATTCCACACCTTAATTTTGAAATCTGACAAACATACTGATGTACACAGAACTTTAGAGACAACTGCCGTTAGTGCATTTATTCATATATATTCATTATGCATATTTGGTTTGCAAAAGTTGTGTTAGCAGCCTTCACAACCTGTGTAAGCTAGTTCAACTTATTTAGATTTTTTTGGACTGTAACAAAAATTTAACTAGTGTATTTTTCTAAATTATTGTATTTCTAATGGATTCCAAAAGATATATAAATGCTTTTTGGAGCTATTCGTTTTTGCTGTCAATGCACTTTCTTGAATACATTGAAGCTTAAGTCTGTTTCAGGCCACTGACCCTGATAATTGATCTAACTAAGAATTAGCTAATTCAAGGTGACCGCAAGGTGTAGTTGACTTCCATGTGAGAGCTATTAACCTGCTTGAGCAGATCACGTGACGGCAAAGAGCTACAGGTAAACCAATATATATCCCTTTCTGTCAGTTAAGTAATTTTTTATTCTTTTAAAATATTTCCAAATACTTCAGTGCAGTATAACCCAGCATACCTAATGATTTGATATGATGTTCTCACCTGTTGTCTGTACTCCAGTGCATGGCATAGATTTTGGCCAGATGGCCTTTGAGGTTCCTCCTGGTCTTGAGTTGGACCCGAGGGGCCGGAGCCACCCCAGAAGCGGCGGAGGCCATGTCTGTGTCGTGCACTGCTTTACGAGCCGCCTAGTAGGGAAACAAATATTTTATCGTAGCATTTTATTATGAATTGTGTAAATAGAAATTGTACAGCTAGAGATTAATTTGCATTTTCAGTCGCACTTTGCATTAGGAAAGATCTTATATCCATGTTCTTCAACTGTTTCATTGTGAAAGTACAAAAAAATATATAAGAACGTTACAGCAGTCTCACCTCGATCTGTGTCTTCAAGGCTTCGGCCTCTTTTTTCATCTGCTCCATTTCACCCATGGCTGCTGTTGATTAGGGTTCTTACCAACACAAGCTGAAAGAAAATAAATAAAATAAAATGAAAATAAAATAAAATAAAATATTCTAAAGGTCTTATATTATCAAATAAAAGTCAATAATAAATAAGTCATATGACTAAGATTAATCCCTGAGCTAGGCCTTGTGTGCAGCCAGTGTTGCCAAGTCCATAATTGGGATATTGGGATACCGGAATTGGGATACCTTTACACTGTTGCTGCAGGTTGTGCTTTTTTGATGCGGGTTGTTGTTTTGAAGGGAAAAACACACACACACACACACACACACACACAAAACACAGTTGGACTAGTATTCTGAGCTATTTTTGGGTAGCAATTGAGGTGGTTTTGTTCCAGAGACCTGGCAACCTTGATTACAGCATCAAAAATGTGGAAATGATTTAATAATATTGAAGGCTTATGATTTGAATTAGTATTGACAAATATTGAAACCTGACTTTGATTTGATGCAAAACCTCCCAGCTAGTCGTAAAACATCTCCCTGGACAAGTTATTTTTACCTGCTTGGTAGACAGTAACACTGAATACAGATTTGCACTCAAAAAATTCAACAGTCAACAACAATATTGTCAGTCATTTATGAGTTCAGCATGAGTTCAGTAATGCTATAGCTAGCAAATGCTAATGATACTGTGAATCTGTTATTTAAAATTCTAATATTGATATTGAAAAAAAAAAAATCTAAATTCAAAAACTAGCACCAAACTGATAAATCGATCCTTCAAAACCAAAAGAGTCCCATTCAAGCATTTCCTTTATATTATAAAATAAAATAGATGTGAAACGAGGCAAATTAAAAAAAAGTGCAAAACTGTAAAATAAGACATGTGGAACTGAAATCAAGCCTTCCCCCTAAACATGGTAAAGATTTTTAATTAGATTAAAGGGGTCATATGATGCTGCTAAAAAGAACATTATTTTGTGTATTTGGTGTAATGAAATGTGTTTATGCGGTTTAAGGTTCAAAAAACACATTATTTTCCACATACTGTACATTATTGTTTCTCCTCTATGCCCCGCCTTTCTGAAAATGACCCCTTTAAAACAAAAGATTTCAAATGTTTTCTTCAGATGTAAATCTTCTAAGTCGCAACTTACTATAAAAATATTTTATAGTATATGCCGCCATATGAATCTACCTCTCAGTGGGAGACCAGAGGAGATGATGAGGAATTGTTAGCCTTGTCGTGCTGCAGACATCATAATGAACTTAACTGATGGTTAAGTGCTAGAAACTGAGTCTGGCATTGTGCTGTTGATGGTCAAATTCTGTGTTAGAAGATTACTCTGTGTGTTCAGCTCGTGATGAGAGCTGTTCTTTTATTGATGACGAGGAGGGCTAGAAGAAAGGTCTAAGCCCCTGTCGGGGGTGGCTTATCAAATCTCCTGTCATCCGATTACTGACTGCACTTTACTACGGGATCAGGTGGGACCTGGGGTGGGAAGATCAAAGACAAAACACAAGGAAAAAGGGGAAGAAAAGATGTATGTCTTGAGGATGCCAGCTGTTATCTTCCATATGGATTGTAAATGGTACAAGATGAAATGAGACTTGATGAATCTCAAAACTTCTAAAATATGTTGATTACTTGCTCAAGAGTAGGTTAATCCTGCAAAGAGCCAAATGTGCAAACTTTGCAAGTTGCAACATTATGATCTGTTCAGAAACCAAAAACAAAACTGTAAATGTCTTTTTTTTTTTCACCCCGAAGTTTGAAGATTACACTCAAACAAATGCTGGGTTAAATACAACCCAGTGCTGGGTGAAATATGGACAAACCCAGCAATTGGGTTGTATTTAACCAGCAGTTGGGTTAAATGTTTAACCCAACCTTCTGGGTAGTAAACCAACCGATGGGTCAAAACAACCCAATTGCTGGGTTTGTCCATATTTGACCCAGCACTGGGTTGTATTTAACCCAGCATTTTTTAGAGTGTATTGTGTACAAGAAAATATATCAGTCTTTCTACCAGTGTTATTTACCAGTATCATTTAGATACTATTATAGTTTTTGTTAGTTTTAAATTAGATTTTCTTTTCTATTTTCTGTTTTCATGTTCATTTTATTCATTTTTATTTCAGTTTTAGTTTTAATTTTAGCACATCAAGTTAAACTAAATGTAAATGAGAAATGTTGCCTTGCTTAGCTGAAATTAAATAAGCTTGTTTTTTTATTTCAAGTAATGAAAATATTTTTTTACAGTTTTAGTAAAATACTGTATAACAACCCTGCTTTCTATTTCAAAATTTCATGTTAAATTCAATACATTACTTGCAGTTTCTTTGTAATTATTTTTGAGTAAGAATTGTTTCTACACAATGTTTTTCAGTGTACAGGAATGCATCAGTATAACAGCTGAAAAATGTTACCGCAACCACAAATTCCTCGTAAAATTGCTTGATGCACTTTTTGATGGTTGAAATACCAACATTAACATCCCAATGTCATTTTAAGCATTATAATAGTTGCAGATTAACCTTTTGTGACACTGTGGTCAAACTATTTCCAGGAAATATGTAGTGCATTACAATAAATGAAAATTAAAATGCAATTAAAAAGCAATTATTCAATGTATTTCTGTGCATTCTTCATGCATACCAAATTTTTAAAAAACTGCGTTTTAAGGATATAACGTATCGTAATGCACAAGGTTTGCATTGGTTCGCTATTTGCAGTGCATCACTGCACAATTTTTCTTATGCAAACTAATCAGACCAAACTAACAGCAAACTCACCTTTCTACCCAAAAATGCTTATTTTCGTCTCTATAACTCCAAAGTCTCTTTTTTTGTATCAGTCTCTATTTTGCTTAGTCCACAAGACAGCCCTTCAATAGTCTCTCTCTCTCTCGAACCTCCCACAGGTTCCTCCAACAGACTGGATGCAATTTACCTGTGGAAAAACTCTCTCTTTCTCTTCCCTGTCTGCGAGAGAGGAACAGATGAGGATTGGAGGGGATGAAGGAGATCAGGGATGAAAGGATAAGCCCAAAGATGGGCACAAAAAGGGTGAGGCAGAGAGAAAGACAGAGAGAGAAAGGGGAGGGCGAGGAACAGGTAAACCGATTGGAATGGAAAATCAGGTTATGGGGTCAAAAGACAAGGCAAGAGTGAGTGCAGAAAGCAGAGGACAGAGGAAGGGATGGATAGGGTGTGGCGTGAACAAAAATATGGTTGATTCCTGAAGAACATCTTATCATGAAGTTCTCAGCATTGGTTCTAACAACCACTTTGGGGTAATATGGGCATTTAAAGCATTTCATACTTGTTTTATCATATTTGTTTGATGTTAACACTTGATGTGTTGTTTCTAAAAGGGTCATTGGTGTGGTTTGGTGAATGTTGATAGGAGGGGGGCTGTTCTTTGGCTTTGGGGTTGAGGTGTTTGAATTGGTTTGTCAGAGCTAATGAGTTGAGCTCGTCTAATCAGGGTCTAAGTGGATATCCCGGGAATCGGCAATCCCGTTAAGGAAATTAGTGCAGGTGAATCCGTGGAGTAGACGTCACGGGTGACACAAAGAGCAACGGAGGAAAGAAAGTGAGGAAACTGATGAAAGTTACGACAATAAGAGAGATTTTCTCATATTGGTTTTACATTTGATCTTGTATGATATCTTGCATTTCCCAACTTTAAGGAGAGTCAAATGCAAAAGAATAATGACAATGGTCTTTGTGAAGTTTTATTCTTCGTTCAATTCTGGTTCAATAGCATTCAAAAGCTCCAATTAAGCTACATCATACAGGAAACGAGAATAAAATATATTTTTAGTTATGGAAACTGTGCCAAATGAACTTTGAAGTATAGTACTGACACAAGTCCAGTAAGTTTTCAACGTATATAATATACTGAATTGCAGTTTGCAACAACAGATACTGACAATAAAACCCTATCCTGGACCATTTTCTAAAGAGCTAATGGATCTAATTTACAAGTTAAGCATGCCAAGAAGGGTTTTTCTTCTCAATCTGTGTTGTAGGTAACTGCCCGTCTATGGCTATTTTCCCTTAAAATCCTCCTTATAGGTTGATGCAAGTTCATTTGAGGCAATGTTAAATCATACCATATATATCAGGGTGACCATAAGGGCCATTTTTACGGGACGCACCATTGCCAGAATTTCTATATTGCCTAAAATATCCAGGTTTTGGCTGGTAGCACTGTGCAGATCGATCGTTGTATATGACATTATTTCACGAGAGCTATAGAGAGCAGAGCAGAAGTCTCCTTATGCTTTCAAATCGCTCTCGCGGTACTTTGGTGTCATACAACGATCGACGCGCAGCTTCAAGTCGAACGAACAAACACGTGCGCGTATTTGCATCGCTTTGGTTCTCACCTTCTCACGCGCGACGCGCCACGATTGGTCGATTATGTACAATACCTGCATGTTATTGGTCAAACTACTTTGGATGTTTTAGGCAATATAAAAATCATGGCCAGGACGTGTCCCGTATAAATGGCACATATGGCCACCCTATATATATGACAAAGAAAAAAAATATTTTTGATAGTGTGAGAAGAATGAAATTTAGTTTCAATGCAAGGATTTGCACAGGAAAGCATTTCTATTATTGTTGCACATACAGTAGGGTTTGAGATTTCAACAAACCCTTAAGTATTAAACTACAGCATACATGTCATCCTGCAATGTTTGGTGCAGGCAGTAAAAGAAACCTCCAATTATTCAGCTTTTCTAAGACATTTTATACAGAAAATGTCCCTTTTATGTCTGAGAGATGGATCTTTACTAAAACAGATTAAAAGTTTCATTTTAACATATGAATGCTACATTAAAACTATTTTGGTAATGTTTTACCACGTTTTTATTATTTATTTATTTCTTTTCAAAATACTTTAATGTATAGGTGTTATTGTTACACCTTGTCCCAAATTTTCAATCTTAAGTATGAAAATCCATTTTTTAAATATGAATTATGTTTAAAACTAAATATATCTAAGCAAAGAGAAAAGTAAACATATACACCTTTGTGTAGTTTATAGTTATGTTTATGTTATGATTAAAATGATTTTAAAAGTCTTGAGTAAATTTTTTTTGTGTAGTTTTATGATTATAAAGTTACGAGTACAAATGTATGAAAATATTATTTAATTCTGTGTATTTAGCATGCTAAATGCTAGCTAAAATTAGCTTCAGTAAGTAAGCTATTTTACTCCAAAAATATTTTAAATGTCATTTCATGTCATGTCAAATTATATTTATTCATAAATTGATGTATAATCAACAGTGAAGGTGTGAAAAGTGTATTAAGAGTTTATTTTCCACAAGACTGTAGATAAAGAAACACCCATAAATAAAATGATGTAAACTGAATGGCCTCATAACTGTAACTGCAGCATGATTGAGGCCACTTGAGAAAGATTTACCAGCTTTAATTAGTGACCTTCCTGTGCTAATTTGCCGACAGGTATGACCTCATGACGCTCCTGGAAACTGTCAGGGATTGCTGGTGAACAACACAAATGCACCTCAGGGAGCTGCTATTTATCTCTTCAGAATAGCACTGGTTAGTAATGCAGTACACATTTTTGATTTACAGTACATTTATTACAGTTCACGTAGAGGAACCTGACATTATAATGAACCATTTTCGTGAAACACCCCCTCTGGGATTTAAGCTGCCAACCTTTAAATTACTGGATCTTTAACCGCAAGGTCACACCACCCACAAAAGGTCTCCTGTGACTGTTCCATTGTAGGCTGCATCAATAATAAAGATGAGTCAGAAAACAGGAAGTATAGGTGGAGAACATAGAGAACAATCTTCAACTTAATAACACTGCAGTACGTCTTGTCAATGAAATGTGCTGTGAATTTACCATTGTTGCTTAATTTATATGCATAATTACCATCACTCTGGGAAATTCATGATAGACAAGATATGGGGTTAGCCATGATAGACACTAAAGTAATCTTTGTAAAGTAAAGTAAAGTAATCTTTGTCACAAGAAAATGTTTTGACCCAGCAGGACTCAACCTCATGACGATCAGGCTATATGTTACCTTGCAATATGTTTTATATAAACATATAAATTATAACTTGAAATGCATTCTGTTAATTATAAGCGTAATAATTAAAATTGTGGTGAAACAGTAATGATGTGGCATATGTTAGAGCAACTGCATGTGAATTTTTTACCTTGAAATATCAGTTTTAAATCATACACAGATGAAAGTCTGGCGAAAGTCTGTTCTGGTTGTATGTAAAGGTACTATAGACTGTAAAAAAAAAAAAAAGGGCGAAGCCACTTCCTTCCACTATCCACCTTATTTTACAAATCGGAAGTAAGCCGTTTTCTTCACTATAAACCAGTGTCTTCACTTGAACATACATTAAAGGGGTCATATGATGCTATTTTAAAGATCATTATTTGGTGTATTTGGTGTAACAGAATATGTTGACATGCTTTAATGTTCAAAAAACACATTATTTTTCAAATACTGTACATTATTGTAGGTCCTCTATGCCCCGCCTCTCTCAAACACGTCGTTTTCAACAAAGCCCCCTCCTTTGACAAGCGCAGTCTGCTCTGATTGGCCAGCTGACCCAGTGCATTGTGATTGGCCAAACCCCTTTAACATGAGAAGAACTACCTAAAATGATGGAAACCATATTTGTAAAAAATAAATAAATAAAATATTTAAAATGTAATTAGATTTTTTTTTAGTTTGGCTCACATCCCATTTGTTTACATGGAGAGGGTGGGGTTTATGACCTATACTGCAACCATCCACCAGGGGCCGATTGAAACGTTTTGGCTTCACTTTTCAGGAGGTGTACAGCACGAACGAAACATTTACAGGACAATGATGTATTAAAAACAAATTATTTTCCTTTGCATTTTTGAAAAGTTTAACATACAGACGACAACGCTGTCAACACTGTCCCCATTCACATAGCTCCACGAAAATGGCTAAAACGCTGTATTATGCATGCCAGGCCAGTAGTTGGCGATGATAGCATAATAAGAGTTTTACAAGCAATTTTTAAAAGGCCAGTCATTTTTGACAGGGAACAGCAAATTAGGTTTTTCAGGGGCTTCAAGGGCTAGATGTATATGGAAATATAATGTGAATAGGTCTAAACTTCTTCCACTATTGCTGCTTATTTTATTTATTTTTTATTTTTACTGAAAATTTGGTTTATTCCGTTTCATATTTAAGGTATTGTTATAATAGTGTTATTCAAAAATGCTAAAATGTTTGTTTTCCTAAATTGGAATGGGTCTAATCTTAATTAATCTTAATATCAAAATATTGACTTGCCACAGATGGAGCTCATAATTAATTATATCCAGAAAAGGCTGTGGGATACACGCAACTGCAGTACTTTGATTATGTGCCATTTAATGGTTTCTGGTTATGTAATCATTGTTATTTGCTCTGCTGTTAAACTAAATAAGCTGCAGATATGCACATTTGTTATGATGATATGTCATACCAAATGCCAGTGTGTATTTATTTTTTTTAATTCACCGGTGCACAATGACACTAATGGTATCAGATGCCAGTCGATATGAAAATCTTTTGATCTAAAGCGCTTGTGCTTATGCTGTGTAGGAAAAGTGAAGGAAAAGTCAAGTCAAGTCACCTTTATTTATATTTTTTATTTATTGCTTTTAACAATACAGATTGTGTCAAAGCAGCTTTACAGTATTAAATAGGAAAATAGTGTGTCAATAATGCAAAATTACAATGGTAAACACTCATTTTTCAGTTAAAGGCAGTTCATCATTGAATTCAGTGATGACATCATCCAGCTCAGTTCAGTTTAAATAGTGTCCAATATCTGTCCAATCAAGTCGACGATATCGCTGGAAATTAAGTGTTCCCAACTAAGCAAAAACATCTGTGCCCATGGTGTTTAAAAAACATCCTAAAATGCATGAAGTTGGCTTATAATTATCCAGAGTAAGCAGAGCTGGACAAAGAAGCTCAAATATATGTAAAGCATTTTTTAAGTATATAATTCCCATTGACATAACTTCCATTTGTGTTATTTCATAGTTTTAAAGACTTTATTGTTAAAAAAGAAAAATAATAATAAGATTGTTAAATAAGTTGGTGTATCCAAACTTTGACTCGTCTTGTCACACTTAATGCTTTAGTGAATATTTTATCATAGGTTTATTATTGAAAGTCAATTTCCTTATAGACATCAAAGGCCCAGTAAAATGTACGCACAATAAAATACAACAAAGTATGCAACTAGGACAATAAATGGACCCACTTTATATTAAGTGGCCTTAACAACTATGTACTTAGATTTAAATTAATAATTTGGTACAATGCACTTATTGTGTACATACATGTTTTTACATTGTACTTATATTTTAAAAATACCTGCATGTAATTACATCTGTAATTAATTTCTGTAATTACATTTATAATTACACAGTTGACCCATCCCTTACACCTTAACCCACCCTTAAATCTACCCATACCAACAAACCTGTCCCTAACCTTACCCATATCCCACCTTAATAGCAGCAAAAGTGTTTTGCAATACAATATGAACACAATAAGTACATTGTACTTAATTTTTGATGTAAGTACATAGTAGTTAAGGCCACTTAATATAAAGTGGGGCCATAAATGAAACTGCAAATTCAATGTACATAAATAACAAACAAAATGGTTTTGGCCACTAAATATTGTAATTAAAAAATATATGAATCTATAACCTTTAAAACGTGTGACACTTGAAACTGAATGTTAGCCGGTGTGTGTTATTGTGTTCATGTACTATAGCAAAAATATTGTTTAGGACAAAATTCACAGAGGTACTTTAAGAGGTTTTAATTATGTGTTTAAACCAACATACAAAACCCCTAAGCAAGAGGAAACAAGCATTTATGTAATTAAAGGGATAGTTCACCCAAAAATGTACATTCTGTCATTATTTACTCACCCCCACATGTGACCCTGGACCACAAAACCAGTCGTAAGTCTGGACCCATATAGCCAACAATATGGGTCAAAATGATGTATTTTTCTTTTATGCCAAAAATCATTAGGATATTAAGTAAAGATATTTTGTAAATTTCCTACCGTAAATATATCAAAACTTAATTTTTGATTAGTAATATGCATTGCTAAGAACTTCATTTGGACAACTTTAAAGGAGATTTTCTCAATATTTTGATTTTTTTTGCACCCTCAGATTCCAGATTTTCAAATAGTTGTGTCTTGGCCAAATATTGTCCTATCATAACAAACCATACATCAATGGAAAGCTTATTTATTCAGCTCTCATGTGATGTATAAACCTCAATTAAAAAAAATGGACCCTTATGACTTGGTTGTGTGGTCCAGGGTCACATATAGTTGAAAACATGTTTCAGTTTCTTTCTCTTCCTGAGCATAAAAGAAGATAGTTTAAAGAATGTTAGTAACCAAACAGTTGACGCTACCCATTGACTTCCATATGGAAAAAAATACTAGAATGGAAGTCAGCGGCTACCATCAACTGTTGCATTACTGCCATTCTTCGAAATACCTTCTTTTATTTTCTTTAATTCATATAGGTTTCAAACAACATGGGAATAAACGTTGACAACATTTTCATTGTTGGGTGAACTATCCCTTTAACTTTTGGCTGAAACCTTTTAATTACTGAAATAATGCATGTAGCCCATGTTCGCATGTAGCGAACAGTATTTCGATGTAATACCATAGAAAAACATGGTACTACCATGGTACTTTTTGGTGGGTGGACAAAAAGTTACAGACACTGTCTATTGTCAACCCAAATACTGGAAACACTTAACGCAAACATCTGCTTTGTGATTTTAGTGAAAAATTAGGTCCACGGTGCAACGGACAATGTTTACTTCCAACGCAAACACACCGAGAATGAGCGCAGAGTGACGCGGTGAAGCACGTCCGCAGCTCTCCATCCCCATTCAGCTCGCAGCAGGAAGTGTGCTGAATACACCGAGAAAAAGACGGTGGAGCCGCCCGCTGAAGAAAAAAAAAAAGAGTTAAAAAATAACTATGGCGAGCGACTGAACATGCCATTTATCCTCTGCGCAACCAAAAAGAGCATAAACCCCCATCCCTGATCATTGTGCACGTCTGTAAGTCGGGTAAGTGGTTGCAGCTTGAAGGTGTTTGTTTAATTGCACACAATGGCCACATTCATTGAATCAGAGCTCGCGAGCCTCGGGATGTTTGTGTCGCTAGGTAGCTAGCGGACTAGCACTGACCTTACTGCTAAGCAGAAACCATTTCACACTATATACCGGGCGTGTATCGTTTCAGACAAATTTATTTGAGTGTTATTTATCCACACGACTATTTTACGACATGAAAATGGTTTATTTTGTTTGCTAGACTGTTTTGTTTTGCTCTCGTTTTCCGCGCTAGTATCGTGAGGGGAGGCTAGCGCGTTAGCTGCGGGGGGGTGGTTGCCGCTGTCAGACCGACACATTAAAATAATCGATGCGATCGCGTACGATCCGCGGATTTTTTTTCGCGCATTCGAATCCTCACACGAGGTAGACAAAAAATGAGCGCGAATATTCCGTCCAAAGCGGTTGGCGCTTCGGAAATTAACGTTTTCCCCCCCTCGCACACTCGATCTGGCTGCTATAGCCCACCAGCTAATATTTGCACAACGACTCGCATCCTGTGAAAAACATACGGGTCGGGTTGTAAATTTTGGTATCCCTCACAACGACGGACACACGTATTTGACTAGAGAAATTATCATATATCCCAGCTGGATGCACGATATTTTTGTCTGGGTTCAGGACTTTCGGCGTCTAATTTGGTGAGTCTGGGGAGGGAAAATGACACTGAATGTCGGGTATCTGCATCTGCTTTTGTCCGGATAAAAAGCGGGTGTGGGAGCGTCAGGCCAAGGTCATAGCGAGGCGTTAATCGCTTACATTTGATATAAAAACAGGTTTTGTTCCAATTGACGAACATTATTGTTATTATTAGGGGTCCACACAGACGTGTTGGGCCCACCCGTTTGTTTCTTTGTGAGCTGCGCCATTGGGAAATGACTAAATCTAATGCATAACAACATATTTCAACCGTAACAATATTTATATGCTTAGGTTTTTTCCTTTTCACGCAGCCTTTATGTTTTAGTCTTTAAATTTAGTTTTTATAAGAGAGCGTACTTTTGTACTGGTCCCAAAAAAATCATGGAAATATCTACCGTAAATTCATTTTCAAGTTAGGTTTTCCTCATTTGGGTATTTCTTTCATGTCGAGTAAAATTTCTTGCACGTCATTGTGATGTTTGATTTGCAAAGCTGTTGTTTTTCTTTTTAACTTTTTTGACACAAAATTGTCTGAATGATTAATTATTTTTAATTTATTAGACTGTAAATATTATAGAAAAGTCTTGGTCAAAATTAGTAGAGTTTATCAAGTTTATCACTGGTCATGCATTGTAAAGCATGACTTAGATTTAAACACAATACATTTATTTCACTAACAAAAAACAACATACATTACCATGTTTTGTGATGTTATATGATAATTCAGTTGTTACACGTCCAAGTACATGTCTCGGATAAGTACCATGGTATTACCATCTGATACCATCACTATACCATGATTTCTTTTCTTTTCTTTCACTGCAACATGTTCTAGTAATGCTTGTACCAACCTTCAAATGAGCAAACATGGTGCAAGTAGTCTATTTGTATATTATTGCATTCATTTTATTCTGTAAATCGGGACCCATCTGGCATTTTGCAGTATGGATCTTGACAGCATTGATGAGCTAAAGCATCCAGATGGTCTTGAGTCAGAGACCACTGGTCAGGTTTTATACCCTAAGGGTATGCGATCTTAACTCGGATCACAGATGCTGTGAGACTAGATTCATTCCACATACAGCAGACTGTGCTATGCATGAGTGATAATCACATCATAAACACTTCACATAATCTGTATTGCAACTTGTAGCACAAAATGTACTTGCAAATGTAAGAAACGGTGAAACTACAGAATCTTTGTAAATTTTGAAACTTTAGGCTGTGGAACTTGCATAAGCCTTTAAGCATTATTTTTCATAGTATATTTCATTGTTCAATTACTTGGCATATTAAATAAATAATTACAGTAAAATATGCCTTGGTACCAGACTTACCTGATTATCATGAATAGATTTAATTACTGTTATAATTAGTAGCTTGAATGTGATTACATGAAATATTAGTTTATAATGACATGAGATACCTATGTAAGATGCATACATGGATATCACATTTTGTAAAGAAACTTGGTGACCTACAAATACAGGCTGATTCAAAGCTACGATGAAATTACTTATATGACCCATGCAGAGTAATTTGATGCATTATAAACTATTTTTCTTCAAACCTTGATGCAGCTCTAAACAAGGCTGTTCTTGCCTTATTGGCCTCTCGTTTACTGCCAAATCACTTCACATTGAAAGGTTTTGATATCAGTCACACATTGTCTGAACATTGGGTTATTGTTGAGGTGGCTCTATTGAAGTTATTGTACTGACAGTGAAATAATGCCATACAACAGGCTTGAGAGAGCCAGGAAAATAATCCAGCTGAGCTTTCTAGTGTTTCAGTTTTCTGATGGCCATTGTGTGGTAAAAGAGCACTGTTTCTTTCATTCCAGTTGTGTGGTAAGATGAATTGTTCCCCAGTGGGGACTAATTGAAGTGAATTTGTGGTCATGCATTTTATTTAGTTCTCTTAAAGTAAACTCCACTTGAATAATACTGTGCTTTACATATTATCATGAGTAGAAAAGTTGTGGCACTTATTTTGTACTGTCGCCAAACACCCTGACCCTTTATATTGAGCTCCCAGCTACAAAGATTCGGATCAGGCTGGTTCTGTATTTATATTGGAGCCAAAGTAACCAAATTTCACTTGCTTTAGCGATGCCCATGGCAGTGATTTAATTTGAGGAAGTGATTTTATATGCAATACTGGCATTTAGTGACCCCTGAAAGCAACAGAAAATCAGAATCGATGCACGCGTTTTGAAGAGCACATCTGATTGATTTAACAATGGTTAAAAATGAATACTAGTTTTAAGAGTAACTTTCAGTATTACAATTGGGTTCATCGGTTCACAAAAATATTAAATGTGGAAATGAAATAAAATCTTGGTTAGTCTGATGTGCTGCCAAAACCTCATCACATGTGGCTTTAAATTAAAAAGATTCCCTCATAAATCAACTGCCATGCCATATAATTCATCAAAGAGTACATTGTCTGTAGTTATTAATCTGAGCATGAATGTGGTATTGGAGTTTCTTATTTTGGCAGAATAGCTAAAGAGTTGCCGGGGGATGACAAGGCAATGTAACCTTGGTTGTTTGTAGGAGTTTGTATACCTTACCGCTAGGGCTGGGTATCGATTCAGCAAGCTCTCGATTCGATTCGATTCTCGATTTTTTTTTTTTACATTAAGTGAATATAGTTTTAATGCAAATGCTATTGATATTGCTAAAAAATGAACAGTAAACATCAGTTTACAAATGGTGAATTAATAAAAAGAAATTAAGAACCACATGCCTGTATTTTAAACCTATTCTTTTTTTTTTTTTTTTTTTTTTGGGGCCTTTTTTTAAAC
>NW_015662166.1:319350-339776 GCF_001515625.1 Sinocyclocheilus rhinocerous
TATGGCCATGATAAGCGCTGAATGAATGACAAGGCTTTCTGTTGTAACATCGCACAAGGTAAATAAGGGTGACATCTAGTGGAGAAGACTAATGATAAGATTCACGTTAATCAGATCTTGTTTTAAATGTGTGCTGAAATAAATACCGGCAAAGATCGATTCGCGGCTTTTGAGAATCGACATCGAATCGACGTCATTTAAAAAAAAACGATTAATCGAAAAATCGATTTTTTTTGCCCAGCCCTACTTACCGCTGTATTTAGTTGTATCAGGGTACAGATAGCAACCTACACCATTTGCATTCTCATTCATAGTCATTGTGTTGCATCGTTAATTCTGCTAAGTTTTGTTGCATTGTATAGGCCTGAGTAGTCTTATATCGACAGCTCGTATTGACAGTGCATGACTTCTGGTTGCTTGTTGTTGCAAATTGCTCACTTCAGCTGTCAAAATAGCTCCAATGATATTCAATCTACATTCAAATTCTTTGTCAAACGTAGGAACAGCTCAATGGTTAGACAGCCATTAGTGAGTATCTGTTAATCAATTTTGCCTAGAGATATTTTGACCCAAACTTCTTGTTTACGAAAGTGCTTTGGCACATTGATGTTTTTAGTCTTGCATAAAATACTTGCATGATCAACATTTCTATTGGGTTGAAGAAGGAAGAGATGAACATTCCAAAATGTAGGAAAATTTATTTTGCTTCAGTTCAGTTCCTCCAGAAAGGATTTTCTAGTGTTATTTGGATGACTGTATGTTTTTAGTGACTGCATTTCTTGAAGGTCCCAAGGATGCAATAGCCCCAAATCACCATGCAGTTGCTTGATATATTTAGAGTACATTCTGCAAAAAGTTGTCTTGATCATCTAGGTGGTCACTATATCTTTTATCTTTTTAGGCCTTGCCCATATGTATTGCAGATAATCTCTAATTTACCTACCCTTGGTAAAGCGTTGCTTATGCAGTTTTTTTTTTGTGCCTGTGTAAACAAAGACAGCAGAGTTATCGGCTGTGCTGTGTACAGTTGACGTCAACATGCAGGTACACAAAGCTGGCTCATTTTCAGCTGCTTTGAACCTGTGCGTCAGTCATATGACTTAAATGTGAGATCAAATGTGTCAAAGCTAACATCACATAATGTGGCCACATGTATATCACAGTGAATGGTTTGTGTCAAAGGTTCTTGATTACTCTTAATGAACAGATTTAAGAACCTGTTTTGCTTGCAACACATTTAGTGTGAGGAAGTTTCAAACTAGAATTTATATTTATAAACTGTTTCTGTCACTTATATATATTAAAATGGTGAATAAAGATACATTAAGTTAAATTAATTTTGTTTCTTTTTGTATTTTCTCAGCTTTCCTCTGATGCCCCACAACTGTCCAGACCCTCTCTGAACTGCTGTGATCGAGTGGAATTGAAAGGCTGATTGGAGAGAATATCTGTCACCCAGGTAAAATGGCTGATACTACAGAAGCAGAGAGCTGAACATCACACATTGCCCCCTTTTCTTCTTTGTTCGAGGATCATTTTATGTGGACATTTCCCCCTTCCATTTCAATTTTCTCATCATGGCTATGCATGATATGAATCGTGCCAAGGGTTTCCCTTGCAAAGAATGCGACATCATTTGCCCAAGTACACCTAGCCTACTGGAGCACATGAAAGCACACTATCATCAAGAAGAGAATGGCAGATTTGAATGTGAGCAGTGTGGACGCATTTTTAAGCATGCCAGTAGCTTGGCTTCTCACAAAAAAACTCATGAAATGGGCTCCTTCCAGTGCCCTGTCTGCACCAGAACGTTGCCCAATGCAGTGGCGCTCAAAAACCACCTCCGCATCCACACCCTGTCTCCAAGTGCCCAAGCTGAAGAGGAGAACGATGACAATGTTGATGAAGAAAGGGATTATAATCTAGCACAAAATCTGTCTGATGCAGCTTTCAGGAGTCACATTAACAACAGTGGAATGATGCCTGGCCATGACCACGACAAACAAAAATCTCCAGGATCTGAAGATGCCTGGGACAGACCATTCAAATGTGACCAATGTGACAGGACATATCGTCATCATGGCAGCTTGGTAAACCATAAGAAATCTCATCAAGAGGGCACGTATAAGTGCAATGTCTGTTACAAACAGTTCAATAATCTTGCAGCTCTCAGTGCTCACGAACGCACTCATTCAAAATTTAAGCCCCCTGGAATGTCCATGGGAGCCCTTGTGCCTGAAGGACCATCTGACCCTCGTCCCCTTGGCCCCCAGAATGATGACATGGCACCCAGCTTTTGTCATCTTTGTCAAGTTGCTTTGCCTAATAAGAATGACTTTCAAGAGCACCTTTTGTTACATAATGCTGCGTCATCTTCATTGGGGCTAACACGTAGTTTCCCAGGGATAGTGCCTCATCATCTTAGTTCTGTTCGCTCCCCAGCGGTGAATCCTTATACACCTGCTCTAGGTGACCCTCTTCCACTGCCTCCATTACCCGACAAGCGTTATGACCCAATGCTAGGCCCTCCTGTTAATAATCCCATATATACCTGTGCATATTGTGGAGCGGGACATCCTGACTTGGAGAGTCTCAAAATTCATTATCTTACCCATGACCCTCACACCACAGCACATGCTCAAGGTGGCCCTGCTATTTTAAATTCTGCTGGACTGGCTTCAAACTCTCAACCATCAATATCATCATCCAATGGTGAGACAAGGTCACAGGAGCAGTCTGCAGCCATTGATGATGCTGAACGCCGATTTAAGTGCCAAGAGTGCGGGAAAAGCTATCGACATGCTGGGAGTCTAGTTAATCATAAACGCTCCCATCAAACTGGTCATTATCAGTGCACTGTTTGCTGTAAGCAGTATCCACACTTAGCAGCACTTCATAGCCACCTCCGTAGTCACAAAACCCGGCCAAATTCACAATCGATGGGTACAGAGGGAGATTGGCTTTCCTCTGAGCCACTGACAGGGCTAGACTCTCAACAAGGCTTTGTACATTCTCAGGATCAGGAGAGTGGTGCAACAACGCCAATTTCACTGCCCGGTAATCTTGGTGATGCAGCACACTTTGTCCCAGACGGTTCCCATAACAGTGGCCTGGATTCACTGGAATTCCATGACCGATTCGATGACTCTCTTGCCCAAAGCAATTCTGGTCACTCACCTCTTCCACAAAACCATCGTCAAGCAAACAGTGTCAACCAAGGCGGTATGACCAATGGTTACATGGGTAACATAAGCTTCCATAGTCCTGGTGGTGCCTCCCTGTCAGCAGGCAGTGCCAACCTCAAAGAAAGTGCTCGCCAGAGACGTAGTCATGACCCGATGCAGTTTGGAGGTGCTCAAGACAACTCCCAGGGCAACAGTAAAAGAATGGATAACAAAGACGATGATGACGATGGAGAGGTTTATCAGTGCACAATCTGTGGAAACCATTACGCCAGCCTGAGGGCACTTCGTAGCCACTTACGAAGCCATGGGGTTAACCATGGGGCAGGACCCTCCTCTGCCCTCTCTCCAATAGGTGAGCAAGAGTGGAGGAGGCGACAAGAGGGTAGTACAACCAGTCTTTTGATCTGTAGCACATGTGGCCAGAGCTTCAACAGAAAGCAGGACTTGCTTAACCACCAGCTAGTCCACGGACATCCCCGGCCAGATGGATCTACACAGGGCTTGGGTGGCACTAGCTCTAATTCTAATGGCAAAATGGATGGACGGAACCACATTTGCGTTGACTGTGGCATGTTCTTTGCAGATCGCCATCAGCTGATCACTCACCTGTGTCCAGGCAAGGCGAGAGCGGGGGCATTGAACAAGGCTATGAATGGAGCTAAAGGGATGACGGGTGGTGCTGGTACCAGTGGCAGCGGGGGCCCTGTAGACCCTCGGCAGTTGCCAGACTCTGATGATCGGCCCCACAGGTGCGACCAGTGTGGAAGGAGTTACAGACACCCCTGCTCCCTGCTCAACCATAAGAAATCTCACAAGACTGGGGTCTTCCGCTGCCTTGTCTGCCAAAAACGCTACTACAACCTACTGGCTCTCAAGAACCACCAGAGGACTCATTTTGACTTAAAGAGGTTAGCCAGCATTGCATGTGCCCTATTATACTCTAACTGTTTAGTTCTCTTTGCATACTTTGAATGCTTATGTATTATCATGAGTTCCCCACTCATGTGATTACCCAGGTCATCACTGAATAAATAGATTTTAATTAAATTTTGAGTGTCAAGGCAGTGTGCACTGGTGATTTTTTTTTTCCCATTAGAGAAGACGAGGGCAACAAACATACTGATATACACGCATACACGCAGTTGAGTCTGAATTTCATAACGTCTGTACCCCATTTGAGCATTGTGTAGTCATCTTTGTATTTGTAAGGGGACCTTCCCTTTTTCTGTTTCTTCCTTTTTTAGAAGAGCATTTTAACACTGCTTTCTTATCTGTTTGTTTTTGTGTGTTTTGTCTCTTCGCAGGCACAAATGTGAGGAGTGTGGGAAAGCCTTCAAGATTCAGAAGCAGTTGATAAATCATCTACGGCTACACGAAGAGCACAGAGCAAAGACCGGAGATCGAGACCAGCGGGTTCAAAGCATGTCTCATCCCAATGGTGCCCGCTATGAGGGAGGCCCATCGCAGCTCCAAGCTATGAGGATGGGTGAGCCCAAAATTCAGAATCCTCCTGTGAACACCAATTATGGTCAACCTCAAGGTTTCAAGAAACCGTATGCGGGGGCTAGGGCCCAGCAAGTTGATGACGGCAGCGGTCGCCGCCCCTTTGCTTGTGATCAGTGTGGACGTACTTATCGTCATGCTGGCAGTCTGGCCAATCATAAGAACCTACACAAGATTGGTGAATACCACTGCAACGTGTGCAACTCCACTTATCCAAATCGACTGGCAATGAAGAACCACCTCCGAATGCATTTCGCTCTTAAGAAATATGCCTGCACTGATTGCGGTAGGGGCTTCAGGAACCAGAGGCAGCTTGAAACACATACCAGCAACCAGCTCTGCAAAGATCTTCCTGGTCCCCTTCCTGGTCCCAGCATGCAGACTGCTCCTCTTCCAACTGAATATGAATGTGATGGGTGCTCTCAAGTCTTTACTACAACCACAGATCTGGCCTCGCATAACTGCAGTGCCCAGCTTCCTTCTTCCTCTGCCTCCCTCAACAGCTCTAATATGAGCATGGAGACAGGTGACCTGGGGTCTCCAGAGCGTGAAGAACGCCCTTTTACCTGTGACCTATGTGGCTGTTCTTACAAGCATGCTAGCAGTCTGCTGAACCACAAAAATACACACAAAATTGGCAACTTCAGCTGCTCATTTTGTGACAAGCCGTACACCAACTACATGGCCCTGCGCAATCACATGCGTATCCACACGCAGAAGAAGCGGCATATCTGCTCAACCTGTGGCAAGGCTTTCCGGCTGGCCCGCTTCCTTCGGAATCACCAGAGAGTCCATGAGGAGGGCCACACCCGTTTCGGGTGCCCCACCTGCGGGAAGAGCTTCCAGGGTCGTTCTGGGCTGGCCAGGCACCGCTGCGGGGACAACCAGGTAGGCAAGGAGGGCGTGAGGAAGGCCACTTCAAGCACAAGAGAGGGAGAGGAATACCGGTTCACGTGAGTTTACGTCTGTTGTTCGTGATTTTTGAAGTGAACTAGTAAAGATCACAGGTTTCTACATGTCTATTACAGGTATATGATCTCCAATCCGGCTTCCTTGGGACCATACGCGTGCCGGAATTCGGATTTTTCTGAAGTTTGGACAGTATGATTAGTGGAGACCAGATAAGTTACCCCCCTTTGCTTTCAGTTAGCAATATGCACTAGATTGCAAGGATGTCTTGATATAATGGGTGAATTTTGATGTACTTACTAGGAAGATGTGTGTGTATTGTACCAAATCATTGATTCCCTCCTTATTTATTGATCTGATTGATAATATTCTAGAATGTATGGTGTAGTTTACTGTAGTTACCATTTGAGCATTCAGTTGCCATAAGTACTCATACTGACCATCTTACATCAGCTGTTGTGCTTCCAGTAATAACTACTGATCTGGGCCCAACAGCATTTAGCATGGGACTTAAACCCATTTATTAAATGCATATTACTAAATATAAATATAGCTTTTGTTGCTTTTAAGGTAAAGCTTAAAACTTTGCTCCATTTGCTGTCAAGACAATATAAATATCAAGCAGAAAACAGTTTTAGAAATGTGTCAACATACTAACACTAACACACTACTTCCGTATTATCATATTACATGATGAGAACAAACATTCATAAATTCACAGAAAGAAAAAACAAAACGTGCTGCTTCACTACGTACATGTGCTTAGTGCTTGGAAAACAAGTTCACCACACTTGTTTTCCAAGTTTTATTCCGACCATTAATCCCAAAACCTTATTTGCTGTACAATTATGTTATTTAAAAAAAAGGCTTCCTGTGTGTACTCTTTCTATACATGGTAACATTTACCTGTTGAATCTTTTAGTATAAGTACTATGAGTTTGAAAACAAACAGTGATTTGCAGTACATTTTTCTCATGACTAGGTTTGTCCTGTAGACTGTTACAAAATTATACATCTACAGTTCATATATTACCACCATAAATTATATAGAATATTATACCACTGCCTTTATTTGAACACCAAACACAATTGGTGGATACTTTGTTACAATTCATATTCAGTTTATTCACTGCCTTAATAGGCAATGTTATTCAAGTTTTCCTCTCCAAACTGGGCCAGTTTTTTTTATTTTTGGCAGCTGGATTCAAGATCATATACCTGTATTTGTGTATCCGTCAATGCAGTTATCATAGAAGTCAGCTACATGTTGTCAGGTTACTTTCAGACTAATCTAGGTTACTAACTATTGAGGGGTTAAAAGGACAGTGAGCAGGGGAGATTTACTTTTCCTCTCCTCTGTCTTCACAGATGTGACCAGTGTGGCCGATCTTACCGGCATGCCAGCTCACTCCTTAATCACAAAAACACCCACACTGTCGGCATCTACCATTGCGCTGTGTGCCTCAAGACCTATTCCAACCTGCTCGCACTCAAGAACCATCGTCGCATCCATTCTGAAACTCGACGGCACCGCTGTCCAGAATGCGGCAAGGCTTTCCGCGTCTCCTCCCAACTACAAAACCACCGCCGTGTGCACCAAAAAGAGCGGGAGTTTGCCTGCACTCTGTGCCAGCGGAGCTTCCCTACCCAGGCTAGCTTCCGACTCCACTTGGAAATGCAACATGGCCGTGCCCCAAAAACATCGCAACAGCCTGGGGTTTCGTCCAGTGGCTCAGATGTGGGTTGGGGCTCTGGGCTTGACCTTACGCTGATGCAGGCCCAGGGATTGGATCCTAATGGGCTCCCAAAGCTTAAACCATCACACCATGGCCCCAGTGGTAGCAGCTCATCTGGGCATCAACAACAACAGCAGCAACAGCAGAGTCGCAGTGAGGCGGGGTGTAAGTCGCATGTCTGTGATCAGTGCGGCCGTGGTTACCGTCACGCCAGCTCACTTCTGAATCACAAGAACAGCCACAAGATGGGCACCTATTTCTGCAACTCCTGTCAGAAGGAATTCTCCAACCTGATGGCACTCAAAAACCACAGACGCATCCACACTGAACCCAAGCGTTACCAGTGCCCGGACTGCGGTAAGGCTTTCCGGGTCTCCACCCAGCTCATCTGCCACCGCCGCATCCACACCAAGGAGAAGCCTTTCTCGTGTCAGCAGTGTGATAAGCGCTTCTCCAGCAAATCCAACTTAAGGCACCATCAGAAGGTCCACTGGAACAGCTCGGCACCTTCTTCAAGTCTGAACATGAGCACCCACTTCTTGGGTATGCCGTCTGGGCCCTTTTTATAGTGGTGAGAACTGGGGAAGCAGAACTTTCGGTTTGTTTCGGAGATTCATGCCAAGGCTTTTGGAGGTGCCAAAACCCCCATTCCTTTTATTCTCAGACATCTCTAGTGCTTGAGGTGTGGCTGTGAGGCTTTTGTTGAACGGGTTGTTGTTTAGGTTAAGAGAACTGTCCCTGCATGTACCCTGAAACATTGGATTAAACAATGGATTTGTTACATCGCGTAATGACTGTTAGGTTTAGGTCATAGTGACATTTTCCCCACCTTTTCTCTCATCCTAAACACCACAGGTGACCTTACTTGCATTTTCATAGTTCCCTTTGGGGGTGGGGGACATTGAGGGCCACTGCCTTCATTTCTGATACCAGCCTTTCGAAGAAGTGCAAACTAGCTGGCGTCTTCTTTTAATTCTTGAAAACGGATTGCTTTCGGATGAGACATTTCCATATATATTGTGTATTAAATAGCACATTTCCCACCATGGTACTGTTAGATCAGTATTGTTTTAGTGATGTCACAATGGGCAGGTTAAATGATAGTGACTTTAGGTTCAAAATGGACACGTTTCCCCACGGTCAGGGTAACTGCCACAAGAAACACGCATTGGAAAACCATACATTTCATCCCATGCCCAGCTTTGATTGAGAGTCTCGAAAGCATTCTCAATTTTCAATCCTAGACAATACAAAGAAAACGCGTTGACTGTCCGATGAATTCCGAGACGTGTCGAGCAACTTGTATGTTTAACAAGTAGAAGTAACTATGTTTAACAGTGTATAGAGCGTATTTGAAACGTCTTCAGTTATTGGAGGCAACACATTTATTTGTTGTGTAAGACTGTCAAAAAAATGTTTTTGTATTCCTCCCCCTTTCTGTTAATGTTCTAACTTTTCTAACTTGTGTGGTCCTTGCAGCACGAAGATGAGCTTCAAACCTTATTATTCAGCAGATGACAGCATTGCGCTTATTGGGTTCATTTCTTAGTGGCGTCATTCATTCGTTCCCCCTTTAATTTTATGATGTTGCTCAGAACCCATATTTTAAAACTGCAACTAACTTGCTAGTGTATAGAAACGATAGGTTGTGCTATGAAAAAAAAATGGGAGAAAAATGAAAGGGGGAAAAATGTATATTGATAGGCTTGTAATGGCATTTGGTTTCACCTTGTATTGTATTGTATCTCTGACTGTATTATTTACAGGAAAACTTTTATAAAAGACCACCGTAGTATGCATTTTATTTATATTAACACTTGTAACTGAAACAGAAAACGCTAGTTTTAGAGCTCCCAGTTTTAGGATTTCTTGTTTCGACCCCTCCAGAGGCTATCGGACACAGAGTCAGGAATGGCAGGGCTCCTAAAGAACACTTGTTATAGTGACTGTAATCTCCTCTTTCGTTGCCATTATTTGTTATGCTTTTAAACGAACATTTCTGTCCCTTGTGCAATAAACAGGGAACTGTAATAATGTGTGTTTTGATTGCAGTACAATGAGTGTAAACATATCACTGTATTATTATATTGTTTTTCTCACGTGATGTTGTGACTGTCTCTCCCACGCTCATGTCAAGATTGGATGTGCCGGTTTCACTCTTTAAGCTCACGCGTTAAGGAATTATTTTGTGATCATTACAATCAGCAAGGCAATCTTATTTTAACTCCTCAGTTACACCATGTTAACCCATGTATTTATTTGTTTTGGTTTTCTCTTTTTCTTTATTTAATTGTATTTTACTATTTTGAGCTTGTTTTCAACCTATATTACCTGGGAGCACTGGTGCTAAGTCAGTGTATTTTGAGTGAAAATGAAGTTGTATGTGCTATGATCAAAGCACGGGAAGATTATATATGTATGTACCTATACCCTTGCAAATTTTACACAATTGGATAGTAGAAAAAAAAAAAAAGTAAGTTCTTCCCAGGTGCACAGTTGCTACTTTGGCAAGGATTGATTCCAAATATAAATGGAATTAAGTTTTAATATTTTTTTCTTGTATATGTATAAATAAGCTATATATATATATAAACATACATATATATTGTTTATATATATGCACACACACACATACATATATGTGACCGTATACTTTTTTTAAACTACATTTTGATAATTCATTTCCTAACAGAACATGTTTGAATTATAACCTCAATGCTCTCAAATAATAAAAATAAATAGCTGGAAAATGAATGTAACATTCACTCTAAATTTATGTGTGAAAGTTTGCCACTCATGGTTGGTGTTCTGAAAGAGTTACCATCCACCATCTGGTTTCAATGTCATGGTGTCCTTGGTAAAGTATGTTTATTATGAATGTTAGGATTTTAGGATGTTTAATGCACCTGACAGCTGGGGTAAGCAGTTTGTTTACTGTGGTCAGTAAGATCTTAACTGAGTAATCAAATAAGAACACAATGAATTCATTACTTGTCTTGTACAGTTAAAACCACATAGGATTTTGCCCCTGTTTTACATTACCCTGTTCCTTGTTTAAGCTGATCGCTAAGATGAACTCGCGCCATTCTACCTCAGTTATCGAGCAGCAGATCACAAAACTCGCATATCGCAAAGGTAACGATTCTCATTATAAAATATTTAATGCTTTAATGACATTCTTACAAAAAAAGTAGATCAGTTTAACAGGATTTAGAAGGGTTTAATTTTTTATTTAAATTTTTTTTATTTAGTTCTTCCTATTCCATCAATGGTCCACACTCCAGCCCAGTAGGTGGTGGGCAGTGTTGCCAACTTAGCGACTTTTTTTTCCAAAAAAGCGCCTAGCGACAAATCTAGCGACTTCTTGGACAAACCTTATTTAGTCTCTGAGACCCGGGGCCGGGGGTACTGCCGCGTTAGCGCGAGGTCTTGTTTTCCCAGCGCTGTTCAGCCAGCGGCAGAGAGGAGCAGTGCTTTAAGTTAAAATAGATATTCTGTCGCATCTAACTCTATTTTACATGCAAATATCCGAAATCACAGCACAGCCATTGTCTTTATCTTATGTGTATTTGATTTCATTAGATGACGTCTCGATTATAAATCAGGATTTTAGTGCAGATTAACATCTTGTAAGGGAGAGCTGGTTAGTCTTAATGGGCTGCGTTTCAGTCACTATTTCATATTCATCCCGTTTTCTGACAACAGAAACTGAAATATATCAATGAAAACAGTTCTGTTGAGAATTTGGCTGCATTAAAATACAGTTTGTGAGCACAGAGAGGCGAGACAATATGACGCACTGACGTCATGAATATGCTAATTGGCGTATGACGTAATTTAGCGCCTTTTCAAGCAGGCTTAATGGTGCGTTCAAGTCATGTCGGATAGATGGTATTTACGAGTTGATCGCACATGAACGCCACCACAAAGTCGTTATTACGAGTGGGAAACTCGAAATTTTCTTTAAGCCCCGAGTTGGGGGCGTGTCAATGAGAAACATGGCGGAATCGATGAATGCAACGTCTGTAGTTGACGGTAAATTTTTGTTTAAATTGATAGTTTAGTTGTCCTATAAACTTAAATTGGTCATGTTCTTGTTACGCAGCTAGTTAATGAAATCCAAGTTAAAAAATGCTATCATTTTTATTGGTGAAAAATGTTTTGATTTGCCATGTTGCATGTTTTAAAAAGATTAAAAACGCAAAACACACCTGATGCAAATTCTTTGCTCTTCATTTTCTATAAGCAGAGTTAACATACCCTGTTGTATTTTCTTGTAATTTATTAAAAGAAGGTACACCGCCATCTTGTGCCGACTAAACTGACTTGAAGGCACCTGACGTTGTAATTACAACTTGTCAACTCATAAGTACGAACGTCCCAGGAGGACTTGAACACAGCATTAGCTACTTTCCATTGAAAGAAGTTGGCAACACTGGTGGCGGGAATGCACCTATCGTTTGTTTGCCAGCCAGCCATAAAACTCCAAAAGAAGAAGAAGAAGGTAACGATTCTAATGTATAAAAATGTGTGTTTATACAAAAATACCTTGGTCATATTAGGCAATTTAGCATTTGAGAAATGTAAGCATAACAACATTCATCCTAAAAGGAATAGTTCACTCCAGATTGAAATTTATGTCGTTATTTACTCACCCTCATGTCATTTCAAACCTGTGAATCGTTTTTTTGAGGAATCTAAACTAATTTCTTTCCATATAAGGACAGCTCATTTTGACAACGACTGTTAAACTCCCGAATAACCAAAGAGGATCATAAAAGTTTCATAAGAATACTCAATATGATTTAAGCATTGTATCCTAAAAATATTCAGTGTAAGGAACTGACTAAAATGAAACGGTTATATACACCTATTTTCCATCAAACCGATGCGCGCGTTCGCGTCACTGACGCCAAAACGACATTGGCTGAGGTGAATATTACCGTTAAATATCTGAGCGCGCGTTCGCGTCCAGAAATGGCGCGTTGGCGTCACTGACGCCAAAACGACATTGGCTGAGGTGAATATTACCGTTAAATATCTGCTTAAATTGTGGTCTTTTCTCCACACAAATCTTATCAAATGGCTTCAGAATACGTGAAATATATATATCACACTGACCTTGTGAGATAGCTTAGTACAGCTTATACACAAAAGATGACAACTCATGATTGTGGAATACTAAGAATTGTAAAATGCAATGTGTGTGTGTGAATTTAATTCTCAGGGGCTGCTGGGCAAAGAATTGTGTTTGAATGACCGAAAGGTTGACTGGAGGTCCCAGAGTGTCCACTAGATGGTGAAAGATCCTTTAGGTAAGTTTTCACCTTCAGACAGTCTTGTCTGTTGGCCAATACCCTGAAACCAGTCAAGATATTTAGCAGCCTAGACATGTTTCATTCATTTAATTTCAAAGCAGCACTTCAGTGGCTTGATAGCAAGAGAATGCAATATTTGCAGCTTCTTAATTCAATTTCAGATGAGACATTTCTACGTGAGTCCAATGCATGCGATTTTGACAACTTACACCTGTTTTGAGGCTGTGAAGTCCATGTTTTGGGTCCAAAATACATGCTTGAAAAGTGTTTCTAAAGGATGTGGAGTGAAAATGGCATGCATCATCCAGGTCTTTTTTTCCACCTATAAAAATGACATGCATAATTCATGTTTTGTCTGAATTGAGAGAAATATATCTAAACCTCGGCATAAAAGATTAACATACGAAGCTTGTAGCTCAAACAGCGCACAGTGGCTGAATTATTTTTAAACGAAAATTTACAGCCTGTTGCTTAGCAACTGGAAAACCAGCCCTTCATACCTGCCAAGTTTGGCAAGTTTTCACTGCAATGACTAAATTAATTAATTTAGAGTAATGATAAGCACTTGTTGGTCTTGCACAGCTCCCAGGGCATCTTCTGCTTCAATCAATAACAACGTAATTGAGCAAAACCCCATTATCTTTCTAAATAACTTTATCTACTTTGCACACAGGGGTCTGGGGTGAATGTGGCTGGCTTAATGGTTAATTGAAAGTGTGTCCAACACTTTACAGTGGATGAAACATCTTTAGCACCGTTCGTTTGGAATTAGTGTGCTAAATGACATTCGAGTTACAATTTCCAGGTGGACATCTTATTTCATTAACTGATTCAGATGGGACTTATGTCATTTTTGTTGTTATAAATTGACATTCACACAATTCACAAATTACAACATATTATGTACATAATTAAGGTGAAGATCAAACCTGATGCTGCTACCACAGTGGCCTTTCTGAATGGTTTCCAGGATCAAATCTCTTTATTGATTTAATTTAGTTTTTATGATGGAAAGCCAGCAGGCAGTACTTGAAACTCCAACTGTTTATATTTCACCTAGAAAGTTGGCAAAAACATCTAAATCCATAATGACGATGCACCCGGCAGTGCAGTGTGAAAATTAGCTTGAAAAACACTGTCAGTATATATGCTTGATGAATATACAAGCTTCCTTTTCACATTATTGACATCCTCCACCCCACCCATGATTTGAGAAAGGAGTAAAAGTAGGGAAGACAACAACAGCGGTTGTACACTGGACAATCGTTTTTTCTTTATTTTTTGTTTCAGTTCATAATATCTGTTTGTTGGGGTTTTTCTTTTTTCTTTTTTCATTTCAACTTAAAATTTTGACACACTTATAAAAGACAGCATCTGCATAGAGTTCTCATCTTAAAGATCAATGGAGAAAAGAGGGAGAGAGAGAGAGATTGTGAGAGAAGGGAGGAAGATAGCAAAGGGTTTTAGGGGAGGAGAGGGATACTGGTACGCCACACTAACCAAACAGAACAGCAAACAGTATTACAAGAGAGAGGGGGGAGAGAGGGACAGTTATGTTGTTTGTTTGTATCTTTTTCCTTTTTTTACAATACAGTACACACATACACACACAGAAAATAAAAGACAGAAGTTGCAATTCCAGTCAAAGTTGCAGGAATCGATTTAATTTCTTCCTTCCCATCCTTGGTGCCCATCTCATTGTGGTTTCTGCCCTGAATGCACTTTTAACTTAAATCCTAGTTGGGCGAGAAGACGTTTGGCGACACGTAAAACGACGGCTGGAACCACGGTTAGTGGCTGTTGTTTCCCTCAACTCCCAAAATAATATTGAAGTCAGCGTTCTTCAGTGCTTTCAAATGCGTGTGTGAGAAAGCCCTTTTCTTTGTATTGCACAGATGAGTGTTTTTCTGTTTGCTTTGAGCATTATTGTTTTCCTACTGTACTTTTAAAAAAACTTCCAAATCCCAAGAACTGCGCTCTTCGTATAAGAGCAGATCTCATCCCGCGTTACCTTTAACTAGAGCATTTGAGTTTCAGCCATGCTACAGTCTACTCACGCAAGGTTCTCTAACCGACACTGATTATGAAAGCGTCAAAACACGTACCACGAAATTTGCCATCGCCAATGTGGTGGACCTCTGCAAAGAAAAGCATTCAAGGTGCCTGGAAGCTACAGATGGTGTGCATTTGACCTGTAGACCTATCGATGGTGTACATGGAGGGAAGCACTTTTTTCCCTCAGAGTTGAACCGGTAATGGCTCTCTGAGGTAACGCAACGTATTGTATTGAATCTGATGGTAAAGCATTGTTCCTTTCCTTCGTTATAGAGCACCCTTGACATCACTGAAAGCGTCGGATGCTGCTTTAAGACAAGCGAGCACGCGGTCGGCAGCAAATCGCTGCGACCAGGGCAAAGAACAAGAAAATCAATCAACCTCACAACTTTGACAGGAACTATTTTAGTAGTTTTATACATGGACATGCAAGTCATTTTTTCACTCTTTGAAATATTTACAATAATTACAAGACAAAGATTCAGTTCAGATTGACAAAATCGCGAGCATTCAATAGTACTACTAATATAACACAACTTCTCGGGATTCTTTAAATCATCGTAGTGATATAATTCATCACATTTGATAATGGTATTATTCAGTTATGTCATCCTTATCCAGTCATCTTCCCGTTCTAATTAGTATAGTGTTTTCATCACATCATTACAGGCCATTCTCTGTAATTGATGGTGCTCAAACTGTGATTTCAGCAAAATGATCATCTCCACAAACCGTTTCCTCATTCTAAATCTAACACTGAAACAAGAATACTGGTATAAAGTTTAATGGGAATATACATCAAAGGAATGACACAAAAGGGGATGAAATTAAGGAGGATCATGGCTGGGGCTGTTGAGAAAAATCACAATCGCAGGTCTTGGGCGCTCATTAGCCGTGGACCGAGAAGTCGTATCAGTTAACGTAAAAGTCTTTGCTAAAGCACATGTGGAAACTAAGCGAGCATTACAATCTACAAAGCAGTCTACATAGCAGCAGACATCTTCGTCGATCACGGCGGAAGCGTTCTAGCTTTGTTGTGTCGCCGTTCGCTTGCCATGCGGATTGGGCTTAAGGGTTTTTTATTCACCTGCAGTGATGAGGCACTCAACAACCCCAACCAAAAAGACTATTATGCAGTTAAGCTCTAAAAGGTACATTGTTTTTTTTATATATAATAGTTTGTAATTTTCACTCATTTACAAAATGCCTTCTCAATGTGCTGTGTTATGCCAGTGCTGTCTGGTCATATCAGTGTCTGTGTGACAAACATCCAAAAACAGTGTTGAAAAATGAAAATAAGACAACTGAGGAAACTTTCATCCAGATCTGTGCCCATGTCAGTATACAGATTTTTTTTATTTCATTTTCTTTTAACCAGAGCTGATCTAATGTCTACGTCTAATGTATTGCCAGCACAGAGGAAGCAATGCAAGTGAGTTGAACAAGTGAAAATGGTAACATAAACAGCATCATTGAGGGGAGCAAGAAAAAAAACAACATACAGTACACAAAACATTTGAACATTGTTGGGGGATATTTGTTTTGTACGTAGCTGTTTTTGGAGAAAGTGCTTTAAAACTAACAAGCTTGTGTAGTATACATTATACATATTGTTCAGAATGAATAGAAACAAATAAATAAACCTTTTATATCGAGAACCTTGTCGCTGAAAGCGGTGGAACTGAAAACAGTCAATGTATACGCAAGATAGTTCACAAGATTTATGGGCAGGGTGGACTACACAATACAGTCGACTGTAACATTGTGCTCTGTACTCGCATAATGCTTTGGCTTTTTAGTCTTATTACTTTTCTTAACATTTGAATGAAGTCGGCACAGAACTGGAGCGCTAGAGCTGCATACCATAGACCTGCAGACCAGAGAAGCCCCTTGCGCCCGAGGCCGGTGCGACCGAGGGCTCCAACAGCAGACGAGCACACACACTCGCACAACCACACACACACACACACACACACACACACACACAAATGCTCATGCTCACATATACAGCAACGTGTACGTAAAAAAGGAAAAAATGCCGAAGGGACAGGGCACGCATACATGGCCTTTTGAGTTGCACAATTCGACACCGCAGCACATGACTCACAATAAAGAATAGTCTTACGAAAGAATTCACATATCATCACCAGTTAAGCACAACAATCAAGTTCGGGAAAACATCAGGGGGAAGGGAAAATGAACAAGATGCGCAAAAATGATTCGTATCCAGAGTGTTTCCAGAGGGCGAGGAGGGGGGGCAAATACGTCGTTTTACACTACGGACGTGGTTTAGGAACAAAATACCCGACAACAAACAGATTTTTGTATTCATGTGCACATCCACAGGGAACACATTCATGGGGACCATGGTAAAACTCCAGCATCGCCAGGGTCATGATGAAATAGGCAGCAGAACTAGTAAATGAAGTCAATCCCCCCCCATCCAACCTTTAGAGAGTCATAATAAATAATCATACATTTAAAAAACAAACATATTAACAAAACGGTACAACCAAAAAAATGTGGCGGCATAAGACATTGTTTTCTTTGATTGTAAAGTGCACACATGATCGAGAGCCATGCAAACTAACAAAGCGAAAGTTGCATGCGTTAACAAATAAGGGCCTTCCAGCTATATCGTCTACTAAAAAACAACACCGACATACATATTTACCTCATTTGACCATACATGTAAGTGATTCGACACTAAATACACAGAAGTTTCAAAGAAAACATGCTGGACGTTACTGGAATGATTAAAGCAAAATAGTCCCGCCCCTCTGCCTCAGGCTTTGTAAAAAGTGTACAGTATTTATCCCCAAAATCATTCCTGTTCCCTACTACTTTGCTTTGGGTAGGTAAAGGGGTGGCGGGACGGGGTGGGGGGGCTCCTGTTATATATTCCATGATGAGCAGTATATGGAAAATGAAGTCCGTATTGAGAAAAGGAGTGCACTTTCAGAGTTGGTACATGTCATGAACGTCATGAACATGAGAGTAAGGGCGTTCGTTCTAAGAGTGCAACGAATCTGAATCAAGCCAAGAGGGATTCTTCATCAAAAGAACAAAAAAAAAAAAACAGAGCTAAAGTTTGGTTTTAAATTTTAGCCCTTGAATTTAAAACAAGCAGTACATAATTAACCAATCTGGCACTTTCTGTCCACAAAGAAAAGGATGCAACGAATTCATGATGCAGCCGTTTGATTTAAGAAATAATCTTTGGACAAAATCGAAGCGTCCTATTCTAAGCTAGTTATCATAAGATGCCGTCTCTCTGGGCGTTCAGAGCTAAATTTAAGTTATTTCATATAAAGTTTGTGTAAATGTCTTTCTATTTAGTCGCTGCATAATAAGTGTCCTGACCAGCCGTACAAGTTTCTTCAATTGAACTGAAGAATGCATCTACAGGTAAATATTTCATCAGATAGCTCATCTGCACTGCACCTACTCCCATTGTTTCAGATATGTAGAATTTAACAATAAGGATCTAAGAGTGTCTATCACGTCCCCGTAGTTAATTTTATTACTCTCTCTTCATAAACTAGCACCAAGGTGAAACGTCACGCAAACTCCCAAAATGATCCTTCAAAACCAAAACGGTCCTGTTCAAGCCCATCCTTTATATTATAATGTAAAATATATATGCAATTTATGAAACAAGGCAAATAAAAAAGCGCAAAACTAACGTAAAATAAGGAAAATTCATTTCAGCAGACCTAACCACCCTCCAAAAGATAATATTTAGGCTAGGCGTTGCTTCAAGCATTAACATTTCTCAAAATGTTCCTTATAAGAAATCGTCTTTCAGAATCTTTTCATGAATTAATTCAAAAAGCAGGGGCAAATCACTATCAAAACTGCATAGTTCAACAGTTTGCGCAATGCCACTCTATCTATCCCAGTGTAGCTTTCGAAACGTGTTAAAATGAAATGTCCGTTCCTCTGCTGCCTACAGCAAATGAAGTAAAAACAAAATCCTCTTCATGTACAAGCTTGGTGATATCATTTCCTCTCACAATTCGAAATGTGTGCTTCTTAGTTCTTTTATTCTTTGTTTGTTTACGGTTGCCCACAGTAAATGTATTAAGACAGAAATTCGGCTATGAGGTTGACGGTGCTTTTAAACTACAGCACTTCATCGGTAATGAGCTAATAATGTAACGATGAGAGATTTCATCTGAATGCAAGCAACCACTCGGAA
Source organism: Sinocyclocheilus rhinocerous (assembly GCF_001515625.1). Taxonomy (NCBI): domain Eukaryota; kingdom Metazoa; phylum Chordata; class Actinopteri; order Cypriniformes; family Cyprinidae; genus Sinocyclocheilus; species Sinocyclocheilus rhinocerous. The sequence continues at coordinate 338,258 of NW_015662166.1, forward strand.
TGTTAGGCCATTGAAATCGGACTAAAACTACTATCTATAATATCTATGCAGTCAGTTGGTTAGTATTCGTAATGCTAGTATGGTTTGCCAAACACCATGTTCTGCCGGAACGAAAAACAATTTAGCAGTTGCTGGCACTGTCCTGGAGGCCCCCCCAAAAATGAAAGCAACGCTAAAAAAATTAAATAAAAACAAAAATTGATTTTTATCCCTTTACAGGTAGTAACCCATGTGCTGCTTTATGTTCAATACATTTACATGTACAGTTTGTAAATATTATGTTGTATTTGAACCCACTTTTGTATATATTTAAATCAGCTAGTACGTAACATCTCCTTTATTTATTTATTTTTTTGATTGTTTGATTTTTGAATATTGGATTTTTACCCTACCCAACCCCCGTTTTACGACAGTTTCCTTATCTCGTGTTTAAGTGGATAAAACACTCGGCTTTCCAAGTGTTTGTCTCTCTTCATGTCGTTTAGAAGCCCAGGGTTCCTCCGATAGTGGACGCCAAAACCACTCCCAAAATTACACAGCAGATGATGATCATGATCTTCTTCTGCAGAGGGCGAAAAAGGGGGAGAAAGAAAGAAAGATGTGTAAACAAATGAAACCACAATTCATTTAGCTCATCTAGCTACTCTGTTGCGATAGTCCGCTAATCTAAGTAGCATCTCCTCATCTTAACCACACTTTAAATCATTAAATGAAGCCATTAACAATTAAACCATTACCAAAGTAAATCATTAAATTAATTAAAAGTTAATTAAATTACTGATGAAAGGACCCTCTCTGAGATGTAGCCCTATATAGTAGCCTTTGAATACTAAATGTGTTCAAACATTGACTACATTTGAGAAGGTGGTGATTAGATATTGAGTAACTGTAAAGGCTAAATACAGTACTAACATCATACTGAACTCTGGAATCTCCAAAAGAAACTGAATGTCATGGAGGGAAGCTGCAAATATTATATTGTGCCAAGAGACTTGTGCCAAACTAAATTAACTAAATGGAAATGCTTGGTTGGGCATGCAGACAGAAAACCACATAAGTTTGAAGCAAGGAAACATCTACTTAAGTTTTTTTTCTGGTGACCATCTAACTGACATGTAAAGGGACCAAGCAATGTTTTTGTTTTGTTTTTATGGGCCGATTTGGGGCGAATAACAGGTCATACCAACTAGGGATGCAACGATACAATTTTTTTCAGAATCGATCCGATCCGATACCAAAAATTCGGAGTATCGGCCAATTCCGATCCGATCCAATACAGCGCAGTTTTTTTTTTAATCAATGTAGAATTTCTATGCTTCTGTGGGTTGACCTGATCATCACTCGTGTGTGTGTGTTAAATGGGTCATATGATGCGATTTCAAGTTTTCCTTTCTCTTTGGAGTGTTACAAGCTGATTGTGCATAGATAAGATCCCTGAAGTTGCAAAGACTAAAGTCTCAAAACCAAAGAGATATTCTTTATCAAAGTTAAGACTCTGCCACGCCCCCCTAAAACGGCT
>NW_015662166.1:339928-340244 GCF_001515625.1 Sinocyclocheilus rhinocerous
AGCACAGTAATGAAGGCAGCAACATATGATAGATAGAACAGAACAAAAAAGACTATTGATAATCTTTCATTGCGCAAAAGTATAATACGAAAGGGTATGGCTCCAATTGATAGTTTTCACGTGACGTCACACCCTTATAGGAACGCCCACCTGGAGGGCAAAACGAAGCTTTGCTCCACTGACCGCCAGTTATTATTACGCTGATTGCATTAAGTAGTAAAGTAGTAAAACGCAGATATTAAAAGGCGAAATTCAGTAAACACCTTATTGATGATGTATATTTTGTACAGGCAAGCAGATGAAGCCAGAATATAAA
>NW_015662166.1:340322-340605 GCF_001515625.1 Sinocyclocheilus rhinocerous
GTTTCCCATAGAAAACCATTATAAGGAAAACACTGAACCATTAAGCGGATTGCGTTCATATTCCGGCCTCATGTGCTTGCCTATGTAAACTATGCATCATTAATAGGGTGATTACTGAATTTGATCTTTTAAATATCTTTGATGTTTTAAATATATTAAGGCACTTTAAATGTATTTACAATGTTTTGTCGCACTGTATAATGATTGAAATATTGCCACGGGTGCTTAATATGGATTGCAAATGGCCAAAACTTGCATTTTGTTCACATACCTTTGTTTTATT
>NW_015662166.1:340638-349519 GCF_001515625.1 Sinocyclocheilus rhinocerous
TTTTAATATTACTGTTTTAAATATATTAAGGCACTTTAAATGTATTTACAATGTTTTGTCGCACTGTATAATGATTGAAATATTGCCACGGGTGCTTAATATGGATTGCAAATGGCCAAAACTTGCATTTTGTTCACACATACTTTTGTTTTATTCTTTTGAGAGGTGATCTAAATATTTGTGGCTGGGAAACAGATGGAAAATTGACAGGCTTGTGCTGCAGTTCTATGGATGTTTTGCCCTCCAAGTCTTCGAGCCGGTCATGACTGAAAGCTATGAATACAGAGCGGCACAAAGCGCTTATGTGCATCCCGTGTGCAGAATGATGCGCTTGAAGCAACACGGAGTCACAGCGCGCAGTGCTCCGCATAAAAAAGGGAAGAGATATTGCTGCGTAGTGTATTATATCTGTGCGATATTTTATTGAGCCTTTTCTTTTAACAGTTTTAAATCTCAGTTATTGTGCGCTCTTGAAGAGAGTTTAATCTTCTTGACTGACATAACCGAATGCTACACGCAGTCTGAATGCTGAATGGAGGATGACAGATAGACGCAGCGGGGAGAAGAGTTTACGTGAACTTGACTTAAATATTCATCTATACTTCACATTAAACTATGTAACGGCTTCAGAACACTTTAAATATAGTGCACAAAAACGTTATGGTGCTTTATAATGTTTTTGTGCCTTTCGTGGGGCTTAACAATAACACAGAATAGTATACACACTATATCGGATTTAGATCAGTCTTGCCTGACCGATACCCGATCCGACAGAAAATGCCAGTATCGGAGCCGATACCGATACTGAGTATCGGATCGATGCATCCCTAATACCAACACAGTTATTGTTGGGAAAAAAATAGTAACTACACACTTGACAAACACAAAATAGTCGTCATTTTAAAACTTAGAACATGGTCTTTACAATACATATAGACAATTAACACTACTCTTAACATATGCTTTTAACTTTGCTGACAAATTAAATAATACCATACTGTAATAAGTCAAATGGTACTCCTGGATGCAGCCAGCTAGCTTGACAAAAATAATTCATTTTCAGTCATTATTGACATTTATTGCCAATCAAATTTGCCTTGCAGTTTCTGGCTAGTGAATTGCGACCCCTTGTATCGCAAGTTAATAACCTGCAAATAATTGCAGATCGATCAATTATCTATTGAAGCTTGTTTCCACCACTTTTTTTCTTGCAACTGTAAGTTTATATCACACAATTCATATTTTTTTCCTCACAGTTCAGAAGTGTGAGACATAAACTCAGAATTGTATTTCTGGAAAGAATTATGAGAAAAAAAGTTAGAACTGCGAGAGATGAACTCAGAATTCTGAGAAACAAAGTCAGAATTGCGAGAGATAAACGTAGAATTGTGAGAAAAAAGTTCGAATTGTGAGAAACAAAGTCCAAATTGTGAGATATAAACTCAACTACAAATAAAAGTACCAATTTTGAAAGAAAAAGTCACAATTGCCTGTTTTAGTTTTTACTTCATGGTGGAAAGGGGCTTCCATAATTAACAATTCTAATCTATTAATACTTTACAATAAGACTTAATTTGTTAAAATTTGTTATTACCGTATTGTCCCGAATATAAGACGATATTTTTTTCTTGGAAATACATCTGAAAAAACGCGGTCGTCTTATATTCAGGGTCTAGACTTTGACATGTCAATAATACACCCACAACACTAGGTGGCGCCAAATACGCATAAAACGAGTGTGCCATGAAATACGTAATGTAATGCGTGTTGTAAAGATGGCGAGTAAAAACAAAAGAAGCAGAAAACCTTACAGCTGCATGAGTCGTGACGGTCACGTTAGCCTGATGGGACCAAACTCCCTTTGTGATTTTAAAACGTAAGACAGTACCCAGATTTGAAGACTACAGTAAGATTTAACTTCTACTGTTAATAAGATTTTGGTAGGCTACTATTAGATGGATAGCCTAAATGTCCTAATTCAGATGGGCTACCTGTTTTTTTTTTTTTAATGGTATATCAAAAAGTGTATATTTTTTAAATGTGATTGTTGGTACATTTTACCAGTTTTTACCATACTTTCAAAACAAAAATTAAAATAGGAAAAATATGCAATATGAAAATAATTGAAGACAAAATGTGTTTTACTGAGAAAAAACAAGATTTGGTTTTTAAAAAGCCTTTTTCCAAAAGGTACATCTGGAAAAAGGGGGGGTCGTCTTATAATCAGGGTCGTCTTATATTCGGGCCAATACGGTAATACTAGATAAAATTATGTACCTATTAAGTTTAACCAGCAGTTCACTATTAGCAAATATCTATGGGGCCGGTAAGAATCTAACCACCCCATTTCTGCAGTTTGACTCATCAGAAAGCTCAGAAGTAAGTGGCATAACACCAAGAGTCTGCAGTCTTTAGACCACCACATGGCCGTTAGCCAGCAAAACTGCAGCAAAAAAATCTAGGAACAGACGGCATCTGTTAAAGAACCAATGAGTGCCAAAGAAGCAATATAGTGTTTCTGTGGATGGTTTAAATGGTTTAGAAATCATTTTAAAATGCTCTTCTATTACTCGTCTATTACTTGACAGCTTATGACTGCATTCTCTAGAAAGGCACTGAGAGCATGAGTCATTGTACACAAAGGGCATAATACTTAAAGACATCAGGTGTAACAGCTGACGGTGTTTTACCTTGCGTGCCTGACTCTGGTATTTGACAGCCTTCTTGGTGTCAGAAACTGCTCTCTCTACATAGTCCACAGAGTGTTCCACGTTATACTCAATTCTGTCAATCATCTCTCCCTATGAATGACAAAAAAAGGCACTTCAAACAAACGTCTTCACAATAGGCACACATTTACGATTACTGTATGCAATGCACACATCACACAAAGACTGTTTCCTGTTAGACATACTTCTGTGTTTAAGTGTTGCAAGTTAAGATCCCTTAAATTCTTTGTGCTTCATGCAGCCTGATTTCAAAACCCACAAGCAGTGATGCTCGAGTGCCCTTAACCCCAGATTGATCCACAGGGACTGTGTCGTGTAAATAATTTCACCCGTTCTTGGTCGTGGAGGAAGAAATAAATTGCTATCTGTGAATTACATTTGAAAGTCAGCATCACTTTGCAGCGCAGTGCACTTCAAGGACGTGTCTAGTTTTTGTCTAGCCAGTGTTCACAAACAGAATTTAAAAATGGTATATAAATGTCTATCAATGGTGTATTTGTTTTTAGCCTGATAGATGAGGCATTTATGAATAGTATGGAAATGAGTTGCATGAATAAAAAAAAACATTGAACATGCAAGCAGTGTAGTGCTATTTATAATTTAAACTAAAACGATTAAAATTTGTTTTCAATAATTGAAATAAAACTGATATAAAATAAATATAAAAATTAGATAGGACACTCAAGAAAATTAATCACAAATTTAAATGTTTCATTTGCAAAATCATTTCATGTTTAATTTGCAAAAATTCATTTGATGTACTAAAACTGAAATAAAATTTAAAGATAAGGAATAAAAAAAAAAACTCATAAAAATGATGGAAAAGGCAAAAAAAAAATCTACTTTTGTGTTCCACCAAAAAAAAAAAAAAAGTTTTCCGTAACTGTAGTAAAGAAAAAATAAATAGAAAAAGTAGATGAAACTTCAAAAAACCTGAACAAATTAAAATATTTAATTGGCAACATGAAGATAATTTGAAGCACTAAGACCGAAAATAAAAACTAATAAAATTGAGAAAAGCACACAAAATGACTATAAGCACATACAATTAATATAAGTTTAAAGAAAATTAAAATGAAAACTGAAAATCTAAAATTCTACATATTAACAAACAAAACTATAGTGATTATAAACAATACTAGCAATGCTGCACACAGTGACATATGGGTCAGTAAATAATGACAGAATTTTTATTTTGGGTGGACTATTTAAGTAAATTCTTCTGGTATTGGCCATGATAATGTGAATATAAAAAGAAAATCTCAAATCAACCCTCATTTGTATGCCTCTTTAACAGTCTTGTGGAAGGGACTTTTGTGAAGCGATAACACTGCTAACATTTGTTTGACTATTTCCTTCCTCCTCCTGTCATTTTTGCTGTGGTGAAAGGTGTAATTTTCTGTGTTGTACCTGACTCTCCACCAGCATGGCCATGTCCACAAACATGTCGTGCAGCTCACGGATGCTGTTCTCCAACTTAATGATCTCAGTGTGTCGAGTCTCAATCTCATTTAGTGCCTGCTTGGTCATCTGGGAGTCCATTTTGATCTGAAAACATGGCAGGAGGTCAAGAGCAAGTTACTATTATTAAACATACATTTGTACAGAATTCATTCCTAAAATGGCAAATTTACCAGCGCTTCTGAAGCGGCATTTAGGTGTCTTTACACAGACTGTATAATGCTGCTCAGAGGTGCCACAAATGCATTTACACAGCAATTCCAACAGTATACCTGATACTAGGGGCTGAGGTGGGTCTGAGCAGGCATAATTCAGGCTGGCTTTGATGCAGCATTGCATCTTTATACTGAATTTTGAGCAATCAAGGTGTAAAAATGCCTAAAGACTATAAGCTAGGTTGTAAGGAAATATTTGAATATGCTTCACATGGGAAGCGGATGGCACATTTGATGTGGACATCTGCACTCTTAAAAATAAAGGTCCCTAAAGTGGGTTTTTGCAGTGATTTGCATATAGAACCATTTTTAGTTAGTTAGAACAGTTTTCAAAAGAACCGTTTGTTCTTAGTGTGAAGAACATTTTAATGATCTAAAGAACCTTTTGTGGAATGAAAAGGTTCTGTGGATATTAAAAGGCGCTTTCGGACCTGAGGAACCTTTCCATAGTTCCTAGAACTATTGGCGGAAGTTCCCGCTTTTTGGCGCATTCGCACCGCAGGAATGTATTTAGTACTAGGAACTCCATTTGGGGGAACTAATTCACCTTCTACTTCAGAGTAGGGTCTAAAACAGTTCTATAGGAACTATCAGTGACTCAGTGTACGCTGATAGGCCAAACGCATACGAAACACCGGCTACCCGGCATTTTTAAAAAGCCATGTAAACATATTTACTCCATGAGCATGGAAAACAGCGATAACGGCATTTACCTGTTGTCTGCAGCATTGTGTTCTTTTCTCAGCCTCGATGATGACACTACATGTTGTCATAGGAGATTTAGGGGCCGTTTACATGACAACGTTTTCAGCCAAAAACGGGAAACTTTTTATGGGTTTTGCCTGTTCGTTAACACGACAACGGCGTTTTGGGGACTGAAAGTGCAAAGTGCAAGTTTTTGAAAATGCCACCGTTATCGTTTCCGTGTAAACACCTAAAACGGGAATCTTTGAAAACGGTGACGTCATGCATGTGCGTAGTACGTGTTAGGTATGTAGACATGCACAGTACGTGTCGATTTTAAAGGCAAGTGCGAACAAACATACACAACAATGGCGGACTGTTGTTGCTGCTCAAGAGTTTGCTAATGCTTCTTCAGCAAAGTGTGGATTTACTTCACCAATATTACAACCAACAGCGGAGACGCATCATATACAACATATAACCATCACTTCCCTACAGGTACTGTTCTGTACTAACAAGGTGACAGCGCCAACTACTGGCCTGGCATACATAATACAGCGTTTTTGGCCGTTTTCGCAGATATGTGTAAATGCGAATCGTTTTGAAAACGTTGTCGTGTATACGTGAATCTTTTTAAAAACGCAAGGGATCATTGTCGTGTAAACGTAACCTGAGTAAATAATCAAACAATTCTCACTTTTGGGGTGAACTACTCCTTTAAGGAGAAATACAAAGCTGGGTTTTAAAAGATGAAGACAAACTTTTCCGTTTTTGACTACATCATTGTCGTGTAAACGTAGCCTTAGTCAGATTTTCGTGCTCTTTCAATCGCATAAATTGTGCGTTTACATTCCATCTATATCACGTATCCCGAAACCCACAACAAACATCAAAAACAGCTCAGAATGCGGCGTGCTCCATTCACCAGTTGTTGACGTTTGTAAATGCCGCGAATAAAGACGTCACTATCGGCCGCTTCAGAGTTCCTGCAGCCGGTGCGAATGTAACCAGGAAAATGGCCTGAGGGAGAAATTGGTTCTTGGAACCACCCTGCTGGCTAGTTCCTAGAACTAAGTTCCTAGAACTACGCAATGCGAAAACGTCTAATGTTCTAAAATGGAATCATAAAGAACCAATAAAAAAACGTTTATTTTTTAATAGTGTGTGAAGTCCACAAGGCAGTAGTGGCTGTAGAAATCACACATTTTTCTTCCACGGAAACGAAAGTCATAGTAAAAGTATTTTGTAAAGGATCAGTGGCTATTAAACTTACATCATCAGTGAAGATAGCAAGCTTCCCGCTCTCCAACATGTCTTCCAGCTCCTCATTGGTAGTTGTTCTGCCAGCTGATTAAAGATATTTGAAGAACATGGTATCAGTTTGTGGCGTACCAGGTCATTTTGATGAGCATTGGAACTGGTAATATGTTTACTGATAAAACGTATATCTTGAATGCACTGTCACTTAACTTGTGTTTAAAAAGTAAATACATGTTCCAGTAATGTGGAGGCTGTTTCTCAGCTTGTGTTTGTGCGCGTGGGTTGCATGTGTCTCAGAACTCACTAATTTCCAGTTGTCTCTGAATGCGGTCCTTGCAGCGGTCCCTGTATTTGGACTGCGTGGTGTTGTACTCCGTCATCACCTCCACAAACTTGCGTGACAGCGTGGAATGCTGTGGGATGAAGGTAGACATGTGGAGGCGTCAGGGATGTGGAAGTGTAACTGTACATCGCGACGTGAAGGCGGCTCAGGATAATGTATGGAGGGCCAAGTGTGATCATCGTGAAATCGGGCCTTGCTTTTGCTGCAGTTTGAGAGATTACCGTGCTTGTTCCGTTTCTGGACAGCAGATGGCGCTGATGAGGGTGTTTGACAGAGCTGCTCAGTGGGAGGGCAGAGGTCACCGGCAGTGTGCCTGTCTCTGAACACCCTGAAGCTCAGATTTGCTGCTATTTTGCTGAATATTGCTTGCTGATATAACTAGTTTATATAACATAAAAACTTCTACAGGTTTGAATATTTCGAGCACTTCCTATTATACATTATTCCCATATAAAAGACACATTGACACAACACATGTTTTGAATTTCTTTAAAAAAAATTTTTTAATACATTTATTAATTCTTTTTATTAATTTAATATTTCTTTAATTCTTATTATTTTATCATATTATTTTGATTGCTTAATATTAAACATTCTATTTATATATAATATTACTTTTTATATTTTAACGTTTTTATTTTTATTTTGCAATTTATTATTAAAATGTATGTATGTGTGTATATATATATATATTTATATACTGAATAAATCATATCGGAATTATAAAATATATAATAAATAAAAATAATTTCTAAATAGTAATGTGTATACACACACACTTAATAATTATATATAAATATAATATATAATATTATGTAAATTAATAAAAATTTAAAGGTTAAGGTTATATATTTGTATGTTTTTTATAATAAAGTATGTTTTATTATTTTAAATTGATTATGGTGGTAATGTACATTTTTGAATAGTGAAATTAATTAAATGCTTTACTAATGAAAGATACTTTAACTTGATTAATTTTTTTCTGTATAATTTTAACTTGATGGACACAATACATAAATTGAGTTTATTATTATCATCATATTATCATAACCTATGAATGATAAGTCTCACAAAAAGAAAACTTAAAAAGACGTTAAAAAGTAAGACTAATATTATAATACTAATATTATAAAAAATTGAATATTGAAATGAATCATGCAAAAGTTGTAATGTTGCTTGACAAAGAAAAACTAAACTGACAAATAAATCAGTTCATCCTTGTCAAGTTCCTTAACTTGTTAGAGATATGTTGTAGTCTGTATTTTTCACATGACTTTAATTTGACTGAATAGACTATTGACTATCATTAGAAGAATAAAAATACACTGGTGTTTTTAATTACTTTCATACCTGTGTCTTGCGGATCCGCAAATCTGCAGATGATCTGTTCAACCCCTCCTCTTGCTCGATACTTTGTTCGATTGCTGCAGAATAGAGAAATAAACTGAATGCAATGAATTGTTCTAGTAAAATGTGCTAAAGCCATAGCCTCCTGAATACACCCTATAGATGGACATTTCAAATAGCAGCTGTCTCACCCCGGTTACTGAGGTGGCACAGCAACTACAACAAGATCAAATCCACCCATGACACTAAAGTAATTGGCGGACCGAGCTGTTACAATGGAAGTGCATACACACTAGGTGTCAGACAAAGTGGTCCCAGAGTAATAACAAGTCCCTTAATCTCAGAAGAACAATAGATCTCACGGTCCACTTCAGGAGACAATGGGATTCACACTCCATTCAGTTCTAATGGAGCCCTGCACACCATGTGTCACTGGCTACATCAGCGAGAGTGTGGATGAAGTTTATATTATATTATATTAATTATTTTATAACAAATAACAAGTACATAATAAATAACAAACAAATAACAAAATAACAAAGTATATAATAAAATAAAAAAAGTATAAAAATAACATTTATCAAAAGTGAGTAAACATTGATTTATTATACAAATATAAATAAATATATAACCCTAATCCCTCACTCTATATTTTATTGTTTGTTTGTTTGTTAAATATTAGATGTATATTATATATGAATATAATCATTATTATTACATACATAACAAATATAAATATAATAACAATTATTTATTAAATAATAGTAATCAAAATATATGATAAGAAACTGTATAACCCTAACCCCCACCCTATATATATATATATATATATATATATAATA
>NW_015662166.1:349583-363558 GCF_001515625.1 Sinocyclocheilus rhinocerous
TATATATAATTAATAAAAATATTAATATTTATTATAAAAAATACATATATAGAATAGTCAATAATAAAGGGTTTGTGTTGCTATCAGCCAATCAGTGTTGTCATAATAAAAAAAATTCTGAGATTAGTCACATGGCATTTACAGCTCAGGTGACTGGCTCTAAAAAAAAATGTTGTTTCTGAAAGCAAAGCTAACAGAGTATAAGTCATACTTCTGATTAACCAACTGCCAGTGAGATCAATGAGAATGCTGACTGATAGCTCTCTCAAGTTATTAGACATTGGTGTAATAAAAACAAGGACACTCATATTGTCATTGTATTAGTTACTGAAAAATGTTATCTTGTGCTTAGGGTGGAGTGCAACTTTTTGTCTTTTCCTGAGCGACTTCAGAAGGAAAGCACTTCAAAAGAGATTAGTCAAAACCCCTACTTGTTAAGAATGTAACACCCTTGGCCTCAGGTGGCTGCCTTCAGAATCAAAGATCGTGTCTAAATTAGCCTTGCCTACGTGATGATGAAGGTTTTAGGAGCTTTAGAAGACTAAACTTAATGCATACTTCCAAATAGACCTGAACTTTTATCATTTTCTCATGCTATAAATTCAAAGAGTTGAAGAACACCTTAAGAATATTCACCGTCTCAAACTGATCTCAGATCTATTTCATGGTTTATATATATAGAGAGAGAGAGAGTAGGCAATTAGTCCTTAATGTATTAGAAAATGTAATGTCTGACTGCCAAAATTAACATAAACATCCACTACTTTGACTACTTTTGTTCAAAACAATTATATAAGACTTTAAATGTTCTAATAAAGCTAACATTTCTGGTTTTATACCTTTTAATTTAGAGCGCACTTTATTGGCGGTCTTCTTAATGTCAGCTGTGAGGTCCTCCAACTCCTGCTTGGTCTCTGCAGGACAAAAACACAAGAAAATACAAAAGAGAAGGTGTTTAAATGCATATCATTTTGAGGTTTCAGTGTTAATGAGCACTGCTTGCATTATATATGTGACCCTGGAGCACAAAACCAGTCTTAAGTTGCTGGGGTATATTTGTAGCAATAGCCAACAATACATTGTATGGGTCAAAATGATCGAGTTTTCTTTTATGCCAAAAATCATTAAGTAAAGATCATGTTCCATGAAGATATTTGGTAATTTTTTTTACCATAAATATATCAAAACGTAATTTTTGATTAGTAATATGCATTGCTAAGAACTTCATTTGGACAACTTTAAAGGCGATTTTCTCAATATTTAGATTTTTTTGCACCCTCAGATTCCAGATTTTCAAATAGTTGTATCTCTGCCAAATATTGTCCTATCCTAACAAACCTTACATCAATTGAAAGCTTATTTATTCAGCTTTCAGATTATGTATAAATCTCAATTTCAAAAAAATGTACCCTTATGACTGGGTTTTGTGGTCCAGGGTCACATATAGTGTACAAAGTTATGTGACTGGATGGATGGATAACATGACAAAAATACAGATGCACTACATTTGAGCTTTTAGGACTGGAGCCTCTGAGCAGATCTCAGGTCGTGTAATGTTGTTGCTCAGGCATCAGTGGTAAAGTGCTTGATGTGTGTAAAGACTGCAGGCTGCAGTCATATGTTGATTGATAGTTACTGCAGTGCCATTCACTCCCTGGACACCACCTCGGCCTTTTCAACTCCCACCTACACACTCTGCTCTCCTCTCCTCTGACTAATCCAATCCCTCGCTGCTTTCTCTCATGACAGTCTCATGACCATGACATTTCTTCCACTACGAGTGTTAATGCCAATATCACTTCATCACCAGGGAGTATTTGTGTGTTTATTAAGAGGAATAATGCACTTACAGATTCATGCCGAAATATTTGCTATATTATATGTGCACATTGACTGTCAGAGATTTTAGTTTCAGATTTAGTATTTAAATATGTACTGCATTTTATCCATTGAACTATGTGTTATGCATTTCATATACAGTGGGTACGGAAAGTATTCAGACCCCCTTAAATGTTTCACTCTTTGTTATATTGCAGCCATTTGCTAAAATCATTTAATCAAAGTTAATTTTTTTTCCTCATTAATGTACACACAGCACCCCTACATATACACAACATATCATCACAAACTAAGCCAGGTTGAGGGATTTAGACAAGCCCCATGCTTCAAATCTCTCGGCGCCTCGTTCTGGCCATCAATATTGTGACTCCTGCTGATCACTTTCAGAGGGATAGACCGTGGGCGGCGGGTGGGAGAAGAGTGATAAATTATACGTCTATACATTGTGCACCATAATTAATCACTTTGATTGTCATTTCATAGTATATATGGGCGATTCCTCAATTAGGGGAACGTTTCTGTCCCCATGGATGATTGCATTTTTAGCTTTTAAAGGATAGATCTTTAAACTTATTAATTGTTGTCCTTAATGACTTTTTCCTCATTTTTAGGACTGCTGAAAGTTAAATTTGCCAGAATTCCTCCATTCTCATCTTTAGTTATCTGATCATTAGCTTTTGTCTACTCTGGGATTTATTTTGAACCAAAGGAACACGTTGAATTGACCAAATTGATAAATGTATATATTTGTATATGAAAAATGTATGTATTTGTATAAATGTATGTATTTAAATATGAAGAGTTAATTTGCAAAAACCGATAACTCCATTTTTATTTTTCAGAAATCACTTTTTTTTTATTGCGCATTCCAAGTAATATCAATCAAACTGCAGTTGGGTTGTTTTGATTAAAGGCACAATATGTAATGTTCGCCGCTAAAGGGCGCGTATTCAAAATAAACAGAGGCAAAGGCGTGAGTGTGGAATCATGGGAGTTGTCGTCTTTATCCCCACAGCCGATGCAATCCGACGGGACTCGGGTTTAGTCAGCTTTGACAAAACTCCTCTCCGCTAGCACGTCTTTTCAAAGTGAAAGTAGCCTTGTCACCTGACCTGAATACAGCACGCTGATTCCCTAAAATTGACTTATCGGCTTCTGTTCAAAAACAACAAGGGCGCTTGTCGGCTTCTGCAGTAAAACGTGAACTCCCGATGCCTTGAAAGTGGACAAAACGTGTTTAGGGTTCAGATCGCGCTATATGTGGAGAATAATGCACGGCAATCAGCTAATTTTTTTTTTTAAGTGGCGTTTATCGGTTTTTGCAAATGAACTCTTCATATATAAAAATGATTTTTAAAGCTTTCAGGAAAATCTGCATAGAAACCATATTTCTTCTTTTAGAGAATTATGAACTTTCAAAGTAAAAAAATAACAAATCAAATTAATTAAAAATAAAATCAGTTAAAATAATTTAAAAAAGTGATTGATAAATATTGATGATCTGCATGGAAATCGTATTTCTTATTTCAGATAATTACAAGCTTTCAAAGTAAAGATATTATTACAATTTATTTTAAAAAATACAATAATGTAAAAGTGATTGCTTTTTGAGGTTTTTGAAAAATCTGAAAATTTGCATGGTGAACATATTTCCTTTTCCAGAGAATTAAACTGTAAAAATAAATTAAATACTTTAATGATTGATAAATGTTGTTTGAAAAGTTTCTTTTTTCTTTTTTAAGTACGTGACTAACAAAACGTTATTGAAAAGCGCTTAAAAAGCAATGCTGTCGTGTAAAACAAATGATCTGTTTAGTCACTGGTGTGTCTGTAGTCAGGGTGTGGCCGGTTCCCCTGTCCATCGATTCAACAAAAGTGTAACGTATCTCCTGTCACAGAGTTTGCATCATAATATTTGCACACCGCTACACTATTGTTGTGCTTACAGACAGCTAAATGCGGCTCTGCTCTTTCCTGCTCTATGAAAACAAGCCATCGTCTCATGTCAGCTTTTTTTTTTCTTTTCTTTTTGCTCATGTGGTCGAGAGATCGATTTGACCGATGAGGATGTTTCTTGTCACACACTGTTTAACATGACATCTAACCAGCACTTTAATAGCTCTTGAATGTGATTTTATTTGTATCAGTTTAGCAGTTGCCACAAATTTGCTGAAGCAGACCTGTTGCAGAAACATATGAGGTTAAGTATTTCTGCAAAATTATAGAAAATCTACTAAATCTACCTGGTTATTAAAGATTTTTCACAGAATTCTGCTTTTTTGTTTCTCAAAATTACCTTAGAAAATATTAAAAAGCTTTACAGATTCGGTCTCGACCAACTACTAACTATAACTTTATAATGTTTTATCAGCTAATGTTTATTTAATGAGAATGTACTAGAGATTAGTTATAGATAAATGAACTGCACGAACCTGAAATTCTGTGCAGCATATGGCGTTTGTTGAGGTCTACTAAAGATTATGTCATTTCTGCTGGGTTATTTGTTATTTTTGGCTACCACCTACTGCAAAATACATTTAGCACAACATTCTAACCAAATAAATACTTTTATGTCTGCTTCAGAAAATCAAACATGCAACACAAATCATCCAGACCGCAAAAATTTCTCAACCCCCCAGGATTGGAAGTATAGAAATGCTAACCGTCAAATTTATCACCCCTCAGCTAAATGAACTACGCACAGTTCTAAGCGTACACCTGCAGGGCAACGTGGAGAACGTTTAAGGGCGCTGCGCTATCATTCTGATGGCTAATTTAGTCATTTAAGCTGATTGGGTGAAATACAATAATGAACTAGGACAAAGAGGTAACCATTAGTCACCCATAGAGCCAATAGAGGTTACGAATTCTGCTCAAGGTGACATCTGCAGCTGAAAAGAGAGGGATTCGCTCATCTTTGAGCAAGCTGGCTTTTTCACAAACATTGCACAACATTTAGCTTTGTACAGTAGCACTTAGACAAGAACGTAAAACAAACTAGGGTGACCTCAGCAAAGGGATAATATAAAATGCTTTAGTTGGAGAGTTAATGGAGAATTTGGGCTGCTAACATAGATGTTGTGGATTAGCGTCGAGAAGTGCTGACCCAGAAATGTTACTGAGATCACTTGAGGGCGAGGGGGATGGTATCCCTTACGAAAAATATACTTACTAAAATAAACTTGAAGTATACTACTTTTTGGTAAGGGATTGCAGCCTTGGTTAAGGATCTAAGCAGCAAACACAAAAGTTAGCTTGATCCCAAGTAGGGGTGACCCATGAACTTTCCAGCAACTGAGATTATATTCCTGTCAATGTATTCAAAGTAAGGTATTTCGGATAAAAGGCATCAGCTAAATGAAAAATGACAGAGCAGTGTCTGTCTTTGCCTTTTAGTATGTATTCCTGTGACTGAATTCAAAGCCTTGGCAATAAACCTTGAATACTTCTAAACCTGTTATGCAGTATGTACTGTACTGTATGTATAACATTACAAGCTGAATAAAAAACAAAAACACACACAACACTACATACACTGGGACTGAAGAGGAGAACTAATGTAATTTAACACATAAACATTTAAGACATAAATGACAATTTCATCTTATATATTTACTCCCATGTCGTTTAGCTGTGTGTAATTTTGCGAAACTCAAAAGTAGATCGTAAGCAGAATGTCTGGGCATCCTTTTTCATAAAAAGACAGTAGATGGTTATTTATACAACCAAAAAGTACAAAAGATACCATAAAAGTAGTCCATATACTAAAATGATTCATTTTGCAATTTTTGGAGCATGAGTGTATAAATCACCATCCACTTTTGTTGTCTTAAAATTAAAAATTTTGTCTTAAACTTAACATTTGTTGAGACAACTCAAATATCTAACTTAAAAGTATTAGTTATGTTAATTTTAATTTAGTTTAAGTCAAGTATGGACTTTACTTTAAGTTGAAACAACACATTATTACTTATTTTAATAATTTCAACTTGTGAAACTAATCAGCAATGTATATGAAAAGTGCATCTTGGACGACATGAGGGTGAGTAAATAATAAGGACATTTTCATTTTGGGTGCACTGTTACTTTAAGAATGACTTTATTTAATATGTTCTCCATCTCTCCTCGGGTTTCCGGTTCACACTGACACAGATATCGAGAGACAGACACTCAACTTCCACAGGTTCCCTTCATCCTTCATGCAGCATGGTGAAAACAGACAGGGAGGAAAGCGAACAGAAAAAAAACAACAACAGAAAATAATGTTCTTATGCATGCATGCAACAACTTAACAGAAACAAAGAAACCATGCAAAGTGAATCACATGCAGTCAAATGTATGAAACTGAAACAAAACTGTCAGACACAACGAGATGTCATTTATTAAAGATTCATCTATAGCGGCTGAGTCATTCGTAGGCTGTGGATTTCTTGACCTAAGCCAGGCAGCTCAGAGGGCACACTTGGTTCAATAAGGCATATGAACAGCGTTTGTGGCAAAATGTCATTTGACACAAAAAGAAATTGCAAAAATAATGACTTTGCATTTAGTTTGAGCTTTTCAGTTGCTTTTCGGCAAAAACAGCCATGAATAACCTTATGGTTGTCTCTGCTTAAAAGTGGGATAAACGTATTTTAACATCGACAATATATACTTCACGTTTCTATTTGTCAATTTAGAAGCAATATTTGAGTACCTATACAAATAACAGATTGAGCAGAAGCATTTTTTCATTAAATACCATTGTAACTTCACTGATTTGACAGTCGACTTACTGCACGTGCACACTTACTAAAGAGCTGCTCTGTCAGAATGACCTCACACATTAGTCACAGACAATACTGGAATGACTCGGACACTCAGAGACATTTGCCGCAACTGAAGACTGTTGCTGGGGAAAGATGAGGTGAGCAGGATTTTTTAGCAACATTTGAGGACTGAAGAAACAGCCTCTATAGATGCAGTGTGGGCTGGTGCACTGTGAGGTGTGTGGGCTGGGTCTAACAAACACTTAAAGCGATGTGGTGGCAGTGCCTCTTTTGAAGAGTGGGTGGCGCAAATGCAAGGTATTGGAGAAAGGCTTGAATAGGCTCACCAATGAGCTCATTTATCTTGCCACAAAGCTGCAGTGAAGTCATGGAGCTGGTGCTTTCCAAATGCGATAAATACTTTATAGATTTTGCAGTCCTCGCAACTTGCATTGTGACAGTATGCATGTATAACTTGCTCATTTTTTAGGGGTTGTACATGTTTTAAAGTAAATCGTTGACCCAAAAAATGAACATTTTGCTGGAAATTTACTCAACCTCAGGTTATGAGTTTGTTTCTTCATCAAAACAGATTTGGAGAAATTTAGCTTGCTCACCAATGGATCCTCTGCAGTGAATGGGTGCCGTCAGAATGAGAGTTCAAACAGCTGATAAAAACATCACAATAATCCACAAGTAATCCACACTCAAGTCCATCCGTTAATGTCTTGTGAAGTAAAACGCTGTGTGTTTGTAAAAAAAACAAATCCAAAAGTATGAGTCCTCTATCCATGATAACATTTTCTCCAGTAAAAACGTTGTCTCGTCTGAATCAGGGGAGAAATATGCATAGATCAAGCACCGTCTACAAGCAAAAACAGTTCTAAACAAATTTGTTGGTGGATATTTTAAACTTAAAATGGCTTTTTCCTTTCACGAGACATTAACTGATGGACTGGAGTGGTGTGGATTACTTGTGGATTATTGTGATGTTTTTATCAACTGTTTGGAGTCTCATTCTGACGGCACCCATTCACTGCAGAGGATCCATTGGTGAGCAAGTGATGTAATGCTAAATTTCTCCAAATCTGTTCTAAGAAACAAACTCATCTACATCTTTGATGGTCTGAACGTGAGTGCAATTTCAGCAAATGTTCATTTTTGGGTGAACTATTTCTTTAAAAGCATAGTTTACTGAAAAATTAAAATTGTTCATTTATTCACCTTCTGCACATAAAATAGTCCATATGAATAACTTAGGTTTTCATCTGTTCCCCATGGAAAGATCTTAAATACAGCACACAACTATTTTTTTTGTTATGTTTATGTAAAGAAGGTGAGTAAATTATTCATCTTTGAGTGAACTATCCCTTTAAGGGCGAGCAGTATAGTAGACCAGGCAAATATATCCAGTGCATCACTGTTAATGTTGAAGACGTGGGTGGAGGTGATTGGTAATGTAAAACTTTGTCATCTTGCCCTGAGATAAAGATATGCATTTACAAACATGTGTCCACGTGGTGTATTTCTGTGTGCGAATGGATGGATATGGGGGAGGTAAAACTTTTTTTTATTGCATGCCTGACCATCTCACTGATGAGGAGTCACATACAGCACATTAGTGTCCTTAAAAAGGAACTACCTTCAAGGCAGAATGTTCATTTTTAAACCACTTTTTCATAGAGATTCATGAGATGGTATTTTCGATAAAACTGTGTGCTGATGGCTGGAACTCACTTTCATCAGGGTTGGGTGCTGCTAGGATGGCACTGTGCTGCTTCTTGACCTGTTCTACATCCTCCGACAGCTTTTCAATACAGCCACGGATCTCCTCCACCTGTCAGGAGAACATGCGTTAAATAATACAGTGACATTTGCAAATAGGACCAAATCTAATTGCATATTGTCATGCTCTGTGATAAGACAATCATTTAAGCAGCTTAAATAATGTGGAACAATTTAATATATTAAATTCAAAATTCAAACTAAATTAATCAACTATAAAATATTTTATCATTTTAATAATACTTCTGTATCCTATATTAAAGATACCATATTATATCTTGTCGCATGAAATGTGAGCTGTAGAAACTACCGTATTGTCCCGAATATAAGACGATATTTTTTTCTTGGAAATACATCTGAAAAAACGTGGTTTTTTTTTAAATGTGATTGTTGATGCATTTTACCAGTTTTTACCATACTTTCAAAACAAAAATTAAAATAGGAAAAATATGCAATATGAAAATAATTGAAGACAAAATGTGTTTTACTGAGAAAAAACAAGATTTGGTTTTTAAAAAGCCTTTTTCCAAAAGGTACATCTGGAAAAAGGGGGGTCGTCTTATAATCAGGGTCGTCTTATATTCGGGCCAATACGGTAATTTGATATTATGTTAATTTTTTGTAAGTAAGCATGCAGAAACTAAACTGCATTACAGTATGAACTGCATAAAAATCAGTAAGTATCATGCTGGTATGGAAACCATGCCTTGATTATTTTTAAGAAGAGCTTTCTTTTGTTTTATTTCTTAGCTTTAAATATTTAGAATCTACTTGGATTTACTTCAACTGTTTTCATTACAAATTATATTACAGTTTGAGTATGTAAAGGCTGGAATACACGTCTTTTGTACAGTTATTTGTCAGAATTTGCAGTCTAGACGAGCCAACGCTAGTTGCTAAAAAGTCAGAGCCAGTCTGCATTCAGAGTTGACAGATTTCACAGAAAATCACTCAGTGTTTGATGGGCACAGATTTAGATTTTTTAGCTTCAGACTATGAGTACATCCAGTCAGAGTATATCAAACAGCTAATATTTTGAGAACACATGTTTTCAAAGCTTATGTTTCTGTGCGAATTTGTTGTGTCCGGTACGACTTGAAAGTCTGCTAGTGTGTGATCTCCAGTCGTTTAGTATACGATGCCCAGTTTTTTTCTCTGTAACCATTTACAAAGTTGACAAGTGTATGATGCCTAGTGTTTTAAAATCTGTTCAAATTTCAAAAGTAATTTAGTGTGTTCCATATTTAAGTTGAATTGGTAAATTGACAGCAGCACTCAAGTCGATATGAACAAAACCTGATGAGCAAATCAAATCAACTACATCTGCATAAATAGTAACTGGATATGATGATATTTTACTCCAAGATAAAGTTTACCTGTTCAAAAAATTCATCCATAAAGTGGTCTCGGTCGACATGAACGACTTCCTCATCATCGTCACTGTCCTTAGCCTGTGACAAAAACAAACACACCATTTAAATGTCTTGATAATCTCAATGCAAGAAAAAAAATCCTTCAAGTAGATGGAAAATTCGTTTTTTTATCATGTTGGATGAGCACAGAGAGAGAGAATAAAATCACAAATGTTGCACACCATACCTATAAAAAGGAAAATATTATGCTTATGCATATATTATCGTAAATAATAATTTACATGGATTTTTTTAGCTGATGCTTTTATCCAAAGCGACTTACAAATGAGGAATACAACAACATAAGTGATTCATCTTAAATAGACAGTAATATGAGACATACAAAATTGCTCAAAAAAGAGAGGAAACATCAGTATTAATCATTCTTTGTTGCTGTTTTTGGTGGCATTACTCAATATCTCGCCCAAGAATATGGTAATAAATTAGTACTAATAATGGCCCCAAAACACTTGATATCAATACGCCATGCTGCTCCTCAGCAATTGGGCTTTAAAGGAGCAACCTTATTCAATGCATCCAGACAGCTTCTCCATTTCTCATATAGGATAAAGTAGGGCAGCCTAATAAACTAATGCAAATCACATGTTTTCAGATGAGCACACGGTGTCACATTTAAAAGATGGTTTGATTGTGTTCACATATTGGTATGAGAATTGGGGATAGCTGGAGGGCCATCTCAGATTAGCTGTATGGCCAATCCACGCTGAGCAGAGTTCTCCTGTGTGTGTAGCCATAAAGACCATCCCGCCTCCCAACCTCTGTACCCTTTCTGGGAACTAATAGCTCTTCATTTCAAGCAAACTGCTTCCCATCCAATGAAATGGCTATTTCCAGAGAGAAAACATATATTATAGTGACAGTCAGGAGATTGAGATGGAATCTTGTTTACTGGAAGACTGATTAATATTCAGCAGTAATGTTGTAGTACTCAAGGCCAGTCTTGGTCTTGAGGAGACTCAAGGAGATTTTTTGAAGGTCTTGGTCTCTGTCTTGTCTTAGTCTCCGACTAAGAGGACTAGGAATTTTATTGGTCAAGACCACAATTGCGGTTCCTAAATTGGTGGCGCCTTGTCTGATTTATTTGTTGATTTATCAATTTTAATGGATATAAAACATCCTGCTTCAATGCAATCAATAACTTGTTTCTAATATCATTTCTTTTGATACTGTTGTGCCGGGTCAGAAATGAATGGGGAATTGTCCAAAAATTTCATGAAAATTATTACAAATACCAAAAAATTTCAAAGTATAATTGCAAAAAGTACTTATATGAGGCTTTTTATATGACATTTATGTTTATTTATATTTATATAAAGGAAGTACATTTT
This sequence comes from Sinocyclocheilus rhinocerous, assembly GCF_001515625.1. Taxonomy (NCBI): domain Eukaryota; kingdom Metazoa; phylum Chordata; class Actinopteri; order Cypriniformes; family Cyprinidae; genus Sinocyclocheilus; species Sinocyclocheilus rhinocerous. The sequence goes on from NW_015662166.1 coordinate 360,717, forward strand.
AGGGTGTGTTCAAACTTGTAGGTCGGTTCGTTTGGTTCATTTGGTCCGGACCAAAAAGGAAAATTATACATTTGGTCCTGGTCCGCTTAGCGTTCACACTGGCATTTTTGACAGCGAACCTAAAGGCATAGCGATACGTTCACAACCTGATTGGTCGACTTGAATGACGTATATACATGAATGTACGTAATGTACATAAAGTTTAGAAGTATTTGGTGGGTGTTGCGTTCATTTTTCATTCGAACCGCACCAGAGTTCGTTTGGAAGAGGACCGAGACCCATCTTTTTAGCAGTCTCGGTCCGCTTGTTTGGTGCGCACCAGGGTTCGGATGGCAGTGTTCACACATGCTCAAATGAACCGCACTAACAGAGCAATTGCACCAGGGTTTGTTTTAATCGAACCAAACATGACAAGTGTGAACACACCCTTAGAAACCGTTATAAAGTTTTTGCTATTTCAGCAATGGTCCGACCGGATGTGATGTATTCCAATCAAAACTTTAAGTGCAAAGTAAAAACAGCGATGATATTTGTCTAAAGTCATTCACCTGCAAAATCACCTGCTTTGTCTGTAAAATGGACAATTATGAATAAACCAGAGAGCACATGAAAAAGACAAGGCATCTAAAATATAATACAGTTGAGTGTGATTAAGTAATTGGAGTTATTGAAAGACATCAATAATGACTGTTTTGAAACAGGTTTACGAAATGCTTGCTTTTCAATAGAATAAATGTTTACGAGAAACGCAAGACTGTAGACAGGAAGTCATGCATTTCTTTTTGAGAGTTTTATGAGAGTTGTGGGAGTTCTCTGCCAATGCGACTGTAACAACGTTCATAGATTGGGAAGAAGGAGGCGGGAACCGGCGAATATTTAAACATAAAACTTTAATAAATAAACAAACACAAAACTAAAGTAAAAGCGGCAGCCCCTCACGGACGACATTTTCACAAACAAGTTCCTTATGACTGCCACCTGGGGACATATTGTGACAGTCATATGTACAGGAGACGTCTTAAAGGTGGCTTAAATTTAATTAGCTTTAAATATGCGATGTGGTTTGCATGACATGTAAATGCTATAAAAAGCATAAAAGCTCTTTAGGGTTACTTTTGTTGTAAACTAAAACTACAGTAGAAGTAGAAACTAAAATATTACTGCTATAGCGTCAACATAAACTGGTTTTCGAAAAAAAAAATTGTATAATAATATAAAATATTCAAATGTTTTATTTTATATGAACTGGGAAAAAAATTAAATGAGGTGGGTGGGCAAGAAGGTTTATTTCGTACTCTGCCATTGACTTGGTTGACATCAATTTACAAGAATATATGTAGATGATTGATAACTGTTTATTTCTTGAGCTGAATGTTTTTAATATTAGATATTTCTACAGCAATGCTATGCTAGACATAACTGTCTGCCTGCCGAGTGATGGATGCTTCAGCCTGCCTATCAGCAACTAACGTCATTTAATTCATGCAGAGGCTATTTTCACTCTCCCGTCATCAGATAATGGCAATAAAGTCCCTTCCCCCAGGAGCAAAGGTGAAATGTCCCATGCTTTTAGCTTACTGACAATTGCTTATTGATTCAACATTTTAGCTACCCGTTTCTGTTTTAGCCCCCCGATTCTATGCATTTCCCCATGACAAGAGGTTTGCATGTTAAAGCACAGTGAAATAGTAGCAGAAAGCGGCTGTGTTGTCTCATCAGCCGTGCTAATGTTTACTCTCCTGCTTCTCTCCTTATCTGTCCGCTCCCTTCTCGAGCCCTGCCCTCCCTGCCCCCTCAGCAGCTGGTTTCACGGGGAGTGGCTTTGCCGCTGGTCCCCTGCTAGGGTTGGGTACCGTTCACATTTGAACCGGTACGGTACCGGTATCGGTACATGAATTTCGGTGCCGATACCCAACGGTACCTTTTTCGGTACTTTACTCTCTGTGTAATTACAAAAACATTTATTTCAGTGAAAAAATAAGTCCAAAAGTCTAAATTTCAACATCCCCCCCCCCAGAAATTCTTGTTTTATTTTTTCTGAAAATCAAATGAAGGCATTAAACATTTATTTTAAATCAAATGAAAATTAAACCCTTTTATTTTTTTGGCAAACAAACTGAGGTTTACTGTTGAAATTAATACATGGAAGAAAAATTGTGTGAATATTCCTTTAAAACATTTTTTAATAGGCTAATAATTTTATTATTTCTTTCTACAATTAAGTGATTAATCTGGTTGTAATATTTATTCTTATCATTTAATTGTTTTATTTACATTTGATAGAAAATTGAATATTTAAAGATGTTCATTATACTGTACAAAAGTAATACAAGAGTAATATATTTCTGTTACATATTAAACCGTACTTTTATTTTGACAGGTTGCCATGAAGTTTCTGTGTGTATACAGTATGATGATGCTAGTTTTCTCAAATGAAACGGTAAAATTCTCGCAAAGTGACTCTCGCAGCAGCTCTAGAGATTACATTTTTAGGTGCATTCGACTTCATGCGGCGCCGCACAAACCGATCGTCGGCTGACTTGAAGCAGTGTATGCCGGTTAGAAATTTTGTCCGACTTGAACCGGCACCAATGCCACGTCACTGTCACGTGTGGCATCAAAGTACCGCGATAGCGTTTCCAGAGCAGCCGGCTGACTCAGCTAGCGCAGCTTTTTCAGAGAGACTGCAGGAGTGCTGATGACGACACAGTCATTTCACGATTGGCCAGATTCACCGCATGACAACTATCACGTGTGTTTCGGGTTTATTCTAACCTTTTCAATTCCAATAATAGCCACAAATCTGTGTTTTTAGAACAGTAAAAGCTTTTATACTGTAGTC
>NW_015662166.1:369422-370497 GCF_001515625.1 Sinocyclocheilus rhinocerous
TATGGCCCTAGAAATGTAACCACACTTCACAACATTTCGGCTTGCCCTGTGTGTTGTTTGAACGAGTTGCAGGGGTGACATCACGTCACAGGGTTTCTCTTTCTCTTTCTGTAGCGTATGTGCCCAGATGCATTCTCAGGTACCGAAATTTGGCACCGATTGATTTAACGTGAATCGGTAGTACCGACGCAATTCGGTCGGTACCCTTAAAAGTACCGAGTTCGGTACCCAACCCTAACCACTGCGCTCTGTCTACGGTACTGCAGTATCAGTCGCTAATGACCTTCACAAAAAAATTTCTATAGCAACAGATTTCAGGAAGGAGCAGAGGCCTGGTGAATTACTGATTTTAAGTGCCAAATTGTAGCAATGAAGCCAGAGGCGTCATGCCTATTCAAAGTGAGGGGGGCACGTGCCCCCTCAGATTTCTGAGCTAAGTGGATTTTGAACGGAGCTTCCAAAAGACAAAAAATAGCCGAATAATATTTTTTATATTTGATACAATCACACCGTTATGATTAGATCGTTCAGTGCGGCACAGCATCAGCTGCTAAATTCAAATCTGTGTTCGCACTTTGGCTGACGCTGAGCCAGAGACAGACGTGTTTTTACAGCGCTGCATTATAACCAATCACACACGATGCTGTTGAGCTTATGAATGCAATGGCCAATCAGAGACGTTCAAATGAGTCATCGCTGAAATGCTGTGTTTTGTTCACATGCTCGCTGACTGAATTATCTGGCGAATTCTCTCATCAGAAACAACAAAGTGCAGATGTGCATACGGATGCAAGTAAGATATTCAGTTCACAGTGTAAACCGCTTCAGTGATTTAAATGGGAGTTTTTGCGAGTGCCTGAACTCTGGCTAGACTGAATAAAAATGTTAGTTGATACAATCACACCGTTATGATTAGATCGTTCAGTGCGGCACAGCATCAGCTGCTAAATTCAAATCTGTGTTCGCACTTTGGCTGACGCTGAGCCAGAGACAGACGTGTTTTTACAGCGCTGCATTATAACCAATCACACACGATGCTGTTGAGCTTATGAATGCAATGGCCAATCAGAGGTGT
>NW_015662166.1:370559-370997 GCF_001515625.1 Sinocyclocheilus rhinocerous
TATAACCAATCACACACGATTCTGTTGAGCTTATGAATGCAATGACCAATCAGAGACGTTCAAATGAGTCATCGCTGAAACGCTGTGTTTTGTTCACATGCTCGCTGACTGAATTATCTGGCGAATTCTCTCATCAGAAACAACAAAGTGCAGATGTGCATACGGATGCAAGTAAGATATTCAGTTCACAGTGTAAACCGCTTCAGTGATTTAAATGGGAGTTTTTGCGAGTGCCTGAACTCTGGCTAGACTGAATGAAAATGTTATTTGATAATGTAAATGTTCTTTCAAAACGCATTTACTCAGGCTACACATATTCGAGAATCAGATTTTTCCTACTATAGTTAACACGTTTGGAAATATTTCGAATAAAAAGGAAAAAAATAAATAAAACATAAGCCTATATCAGTTATACAGTGCTATCCCCCCCCCCCCCCC
>NW_015662166.1:372146-383860 GCF_001515625.1 Sinocyclocheilus rhinocerous
CACACACACACGTGCCCCCTCAAAAATCACGAGTGCATGACGCCCCTGACCTAAGCCTCCTACCAGTGTGGTTAGTGTGTGGGTGATGATGGAGGATTCTGCAAATGTTGGTACCTTTTTTTTGGAAGACACATTCTGTGTCTACAAAGCTGGAGAGCACAGATAAGGTCTGGGGGAAGAGTTTGGAGACAATAAATCTCCTAAGATGTTAGACAAGGGTCACAGTGGGACAGCAATAAACAATTCATATCTGCTTTCATCTCTTTTGCTGTTGAGTGACAAGAAGGGATTCTCTGCTCAAACAAGGAGAGACATTTTAGAGAATTGTTTTTGAGATATATTTGGTGCTTCCTTAAAATATGTCAGCCTGGAAATGACTACAACAGAATGGAGATTTATATTGGCTTTTAATTAAGTAGCTTAGGATTCATTTGCTATGAAGATTATGGATGCCATTATTAGTCATCGAACAACTGACTACTCAGTTTTTTGAGGTTTTTCCAGACTTTATATATAACACACACACACACACACACACACACATGTTGGGCTTACATGTTTTACGGGGACTCTCCATAGGCGAGTATTAGGGATGTCAGTTCAACGCGTCATCTTACATTTCATACAGCGACTGCTGACAAATATGATGCAGGGCAACAACTCCAGAAATGCAGTTATGCCCTAAAATTTAAGATATTGGGGCAAAAATGCTCCTGTATGAGTTTTTGTCTCATGTTTATATAATATGATAACACAGGAGCAGAGAGGGAGATCACACGAGTGCTGTTTTTGTCCAAAATATAACGAGTGTTTAGTTTCTGAATGAATCCGCGTTCTGAACGAATCGTGTGAACCAATGATTCAAAAGCCCATTCATAAATGGCGCTTTTCCACTGCGTGGTACGGCTCGGCACGACTCGGCTTGGCTCGGTTTGCGTTTCCACTACTTCCTCAAAAGACCATGAAACAGCCATTTTTGGGTTGTTAAAAAAAGGTGCGCTCATTCAAAACAGTTGCGTTCGATCATTCGCTCGCTGTACTGATTTAAATCTAGCGGGTCTGTTGTGTCTCATGTCGCAAGTTCAGTTACGCAGGTAGTGACAATTCTCTTCGGCCAATCAGTGATCAGCAGAGTTTTGGTAACGATACGGTTCGCTTGGAACCTCAACCGAGGTGGTACTCAAAAAAGTACCAGGTACTGTACCCAGTGGAAAACCCCCCAAAAGTGAACCGTACCGTGCCGTACCATGCAGTGGAAAAGCACCAAAAGTGAGCTGTTTACTGAATTCCTGAATGAATCAGCCGTTTGAACAAATCAAATGAAAGACTCATAAAGACATTTACCGCCACCTGTTGGCAGTTTTAGTTTCTTATTTAAGAAAAAAGGGAAAAAAAATATAAAGGCATAAATTTTTTTTTTATTATATCATCATTTACTCAAACCTGAATGACTTGCTTTCTTTTGTGGAACATAAAAAAGGTATTTTGAAGACTGTTGGTAACAAAGCTGTTTTGGTTACCAATGACTTCCACTGCATGAAGAAAAAAAAACTGAGATGTTTCTCAAATGATCTTCTTTTCCATAGTTTATATTGGGCCGTTGTAGCCTAAATGTTTAGGCCCTATATGTAATAAATTTGATGTTGAATCAAATAAAATATTTATTTCTAAAGCTACTATTTGTAATGTCTACTTAATACTTTCTCATTTAACACAAAAATAGCATTAAATAATCTTTTGGGGGTATTTTCATTCATTCATTAATTTCATTAATTAATCGACACATCATGTAATTAATTAGATTAAAAATTTTAATTGACTGACAGCCCTAATATATATATATATATATATGTATCAGTAAGATTTTCTGAATTTTTTAAAAAGAAGTCTCACTAAGGCTAATCTCACTATGCTCACTAAGGCTGAATTTATTAAAAACTATTAAGGGAAATACTGTTACAATTTAACATACTGTTTCCTATTTTAATGTATTTTAATTAAATTTTTAATTGTAATTTAATTTATTCCTGTGATACAAAAATTATTCCAGTATGCTGATTTACTGCATATTTATTATTATTACTAATGCTGAAAACATTTGTGCTGCTTAATATTTTGTGGAAACTGTGATGCATTTTTCATGATTCTTTTATGAATAGGAAGTTCAGAAGAACAGCATTTACTTGAAATCTTTTGTAACATTATAAATATATTTACTGTCACTTTTAATCAATTTAATGCCTCCTTGCTGAATGTAATTTCTTTCAAAAAAAATCGTACTAATCCCAAACTTTTGAATTAATGTAAGTTTATATTCTGATATTTTCAGTAGTACTGCTATAGTTAGCGTGCTGACAGCATGCTGTTGCATTTGGCCATTGTGTTGCATCTCATGCTGTTTTTTGGGCGTTTCACAAGCTGCTGTGTCACCTTAAAATAGTTCCGTTTTTAAAAACACATCTTTCTATGAAATGCATTCTGCTAGCTATTTTTGCACACGAGGAAGAGATTAATATCAAGGACATGTGAACCCATTACCAGCCTTTCATGTCTGATTATTTTGACATTTCTCCATTTTATCCATAGCAACCTAAACGGCATTCAAAGTATTCACTTTATCAGTTCTTGTATTCTTGCTTTGCAGGAATGCTAGATGGGAACCGTGAGAATGAAGGGCAGATCAAGTCAATCCATGCAGGGAGACACTTTCCTCAAAATCCACAAAACAAATGTCCTTCAAGTCAAGGTAGGTGTAGGACATATTCAATTCAATCCAAATATAGATATATACTATCAAGAACCTTGAGAGTCATCTTTTTCACATTATACATTGGCTTCTTGTCTTTTTAAAAAAGAGCACCACTGTATGCTTGGGGATATGTCACATCTACTCACTGCCAGCCTTATGACAGATTCTCTGCAAAACTACAGCATAAGCAACCCAAGGTCATTATAGTCTATTTGGGTGCACGGCAAACGTCTGAGATTGGTTTTAAGTAAAGGATATTATACAATAAGAGGGTCATTATCGCAAAATAAACCCCGAAGGGGTGATCAGGATCTGGGCTTGTGCCACCCTGAGAGGGTTTTTTTTGCGATGATGACCGTCTGAATGTACATTACCCCGCTTGTTACACGGCTACTTAACAAATAAATAAATACATGGACTTTAAATGTTTATTTGAGGTTAAATTATTTTAATTAGTCCTATACTTGTACAGGCCACAGAGAGAGAAAACACAAGCTCAGCTGTGAGGGGAAACTACATACTACACCTTGTAGATCTTGTAACTGTAACAAACACAATAAATCAAAGATTGTGAGTGACCTGAAACACTTATTCATAATGTCTAATACTACTAGTATGTAGATTACCATGAACTGTGTAGGCTCACCAATACGCAAAATTATTTACATGGCAAAGACTGAATAAAAAAGTAGCAAATATGTAAATGCATAAACTACAGCAAGGCATATTAAATGTATTTTGGATAATATTTTATTTGACCTGTCCTCCTGTCTAAGTTGACATCTTGCCTAGATTCTACCAATTACAAGAGGTATTTCTGCTCTAAATCCCATATTTTCATAATTTCCAAAGCCTTTGACATCGACAAGAAAAGATATTGGAAGCTTCTTCTCCTTTTAAAAGTTAATAAGCCTATTTTTAGCCTAACTATGCATAATTATGTAGTTTAGCATGTTTTTTCCTCTGCTGTCACCAAACCTGTCAGACAGCCCACCGGTTAAGAACCTCTTCAATGCGGAATACAAGCTAAATAGGGACAAAATATTACAGCAAAAGATACTAAGGAACACCCCAACCATCAACATACACTTTAATATGCATATGTTGAAAATAGGAACCTGCAGTGATTTGGGATGCAAGCTAAGAATGAGCGCATTGTATGATGATCAGCATGTGCACCAGCCAACATATAAAAAAAACATGCTCCAACATCATCTATCTATCACTGGAGAGAAGTAGCTAATTAATCAGCAATCAGCATATGAAGAAGTATGCAGAGATATTGCTGTACATGAGTCATTTTGAATAGTATAGCCATGTCTAAAGACATTTGTTGAGTCAAGCTTAAACTGCTAACCAGTTGATTTGACCTAGTTGGATATGAACCCATTGTGCTAATGTTTGACCGCTTTTTTCGACCTGTGTTTTAACACTTATATTTATGCATTTGCAGATGCTTTTATCTAAAGCAAGTCACATTCCAGGCAAGGTACATTTTATCACTTCATGCATTCACTGGGAATTGAATCCTTAACCTCAGGTCCGCTAGTCCCATGCGCTACTGTTTGAGCTACAGGATACAAGAACTTCTTGTTAAATGAATATATCTTCTAAAAGCACATTTTGAACTACACTAGCATGTAGATGACTCAGAAAGCCCATAGACATTTACTTCATCGGCCAAAAATTACATTTCTGTCATCATTTACTAGCCATCATTTAGCCATTGTCTTCCATAGCAGGAGAAAATACTATGGAAGTCAATGGCTACAAGTAACTGTTTGGTTTTCCACATTCCTCAAAATATCTTCTTTTGTGTTCAACAGAAGTAAGAAACTTATACAGGTTTGGAACGACATGAGGGTGAGTAAATGATGACAAAATGTTCATTTTTTTGTCATTTTCATTTTATTTTGCATGTAATGTCTGATAAAGCAGCGCTTGTGAGCGGAGCGCTGCTTTGTGTACAGCCGTTACCAGGGAAACCTAGATCTCTATCACTCCAACAGCGCCTCCTGCTGGCAGAGAATGCATTTGCATATGCTGCCACAAATAGAGTGCAAGTCTGTGGGAAACACTGGACTATGGTATAAATAAATTAAACTGTATAACAGTTTCACTGCAATTCATGTTATAATGTTAGAATTAAAGAACAATAAACATAATACATATTATCATTGTACTTATCTGTACATAGTAAATGCAGTTATTTTTAAGCGGTTGTTGACATCCTATCTAAAACGTGATTTAGCCAAAAAAAACAAAAAACAACAAAAATAACATTACCACTCTAATATGTCTTGCAATATCCGTGTGTGCAAAGTAGGGGTGCAACGATCACAAAACTCACGGTTCGGATCATATTATGGATTTTGAGTCACAGATCGGATAATTTTTCGGATCAGCAAAAAAAAAACTATTTTGCTTTTCATTTATTACTGAAAGCTTACTTTAAGTACTTCTATACAACAGCAAAAACTGCTAGCTTAAAGTCAGTAATAAAACAAGAGCAATTACAAGCATAGATGAATACAACATAAAGCTGCAAATAAAGTCAGTAACAGTGGTATTCAGGTGCAGAAATGTAATAATTAAGTGTAAAATAACACAATAGTGCTCACTGCATAAGTTAAATACAGATTAATCTTTAAAGCTGTGGTGTTGTTTGATTAGCAGACAGAAGCAGGTATTTATAGGCTGCTGTCTTTTTAAGACCAAATGCACGGACCTAATACTGACACACATCTGGTTTCTTTCTCAGCTGTTTACGTTCACTTAAGACGGGTGCCCAACCCTGTTCCTGGAGATCTATCTACCTGCAGACTTCAGTTCCAGCCCTGCTCCAGCACAGCTGTCTGTAATCATCAAGTGCTACCTAAGAGATTAAACTAGCTGGTTCAGGTGAGTTTGATCAGGGTTGGAGCTGAACTTTGCAGGATGGTAGATCTCCAGGAACAGGGTTGGGCACCCCTGACTTAAGAATACCCAGAATACTTGCCAAAACGGGTCTTCGGTGTTCACGTGCTTTCTTAATCTTGCCTCACTTCAAGTTCTCTTTTGCTTGAATAGTTTAAAATTGCTTGAATGTGTAAATTGGCAAGACAAAACTCGCAAATGATAAACTTTCACTCTATGATGGTTAAACTTCATGCAACAAATGCCTCGTTTATAATGGGTTTTAATGTTTTTGTCTCGTCGCTCCGGGACACGGCATCACAGTATGGTAAGGGGCGTAACATTTCCGTCACACGCTTGAGGTATTCGGCCAATCACAACGCACTGGATAGCTGGCCAATCAGAGCACACCTCGCTTTTCAGACCGATGAGCTTTGTAAAAATCGACGCGTTTCAGAAAGGCGGGGCATAGAGGAGAAACAATAATGTACAGTATGTGGAAAATAATGTGTTTTTTTAACCTTAAACCGCATAAACACATTTTATTACACCAAATACATGAAATAATATTCTTTTTTAACAACGTCATATGACCCCTTTAAGTATTAACAAAAGATCAGAAACTATAATTCACTTCAATATGAAAAGCTCAGCCTGAAGTTTTCCAGTCCTAAACTATAGTTAACATGTATAGTCTGCACCCATGGCCACATTTCTGCTGAATCTGGTTGTAGTTTGTGAAGAATCCTCTGACATGAGTTCTTCAACAAGACCTAAACATTTAACCATTCCAACTGTCACAGTCGCTTTTTGCCAGAATCAGTTACAAATCACTAACAAATTCATAAAAACGGTGCATCTTAAGCGGAAACATTTTGCCTTCAGTTTAACCTCTGAAAATCCTTACAACACTGCCTTCTGCTGAGCTTTGTAAAAGCAAAAATAGCCAACCAAATCAGTTTAGGCTCCCGGCCCAAGTGTCAGTGCTCAAAATTCATTTTATACTATTAGAAAGCAGTTTCACCCAATTCCTGCACGTCAGCAAATCTACCCGGCGTTCATTTAGTGCAATAACCCCACAACTGAATCATTAAGCCTTCATTTATCTCCTAACAAAATGTCTTTATGATGCATCTCATTTATCCTTCATCTGCTACAGTACCTGTGGCCACCACTGCTTATTCCTTTCTCTACTCTTTATGTCCTCTTCCAATTCCCTCTATCAGAGATTTGGGAAATTTCCACTCCCCTCTCTAACCCTACTGCAGTTTCATTGGCCGCCACTGTACCTGCAGCGCTTCATTCTTCCAGTTTGGACACAGCCACCGCCTCCCTTCCATCCGTGACCTATCGTGACCTATCTGTTGCATCTGTCGTTGGGTAGCGGCCAACTTCACATACGTAGCCGTATATTCCCCTCTCCCTCTCTCTGCCAATTATTATCTACCTGTTCCGGCCCCGTCGGCTGACAAGACACCTACTGAGTTCACTTTCCCCATGAGCTCAGCTCTTGCTGCAGTCAGCTGTAGCGTTGCTCGCTGCTTATCATTCTGATACTTTCTCTGTGTGTCGCGTCGGCTACCGGGGTTCCCTGCTTCTATCCCATCTGTCCAGAGAATTAATCCCCCACACGCTCGAGAAAAAAAACCTATTTTGCGTATCTAACAGGTTTGCATTTGATCAACTGGAAGAAGTCACAAATCAGCCCTTTTGATACATTATATTAGGCCGAAGTGATCTAGAACATATTTTTGGCAATCAAATGTGTTTTTATGCACTGTATGCTTACTTTCTGTCTCCGTCACGTAAAAAACCTTTTAAGTTCATTATATTATTACGCTTCCTCTAGTCTATGGCGAACTCTGGTAAGTGACATATTCACTTGTCCATTCTAATGAAATCACTAAATAATAATTTGCAACCAAACATGCTCTGTTTTTATAGAAATCTACAGATATGCATTAGCTATTTTTGCTTGGTTATATAAACAAATGCTAACATCAAAAGGAAGTGATTTTTGTCCAGTTTTGATCATTAATTTTATTATTTTTTTTTAGGAGCTAATATATTATGAATGAAGTTATAGATCAAAATGTGCGGTTTAGAGTTTATAACCTGTTTATGGTCATACTTGCAGCTGAATGATATTCTGTGGGCTCTATTAGCACTCGTTTAATATCAATTAGCACAATGTGTCTGACCTCTCCTTTTCTGGACAAAACTGGGCAAGATACAGTGTGTGATGCTGGTGGTGGATGAGGAGATACCCCCTGACAATGTTAAGCGCTTTGAGTGCCTAGAAAAGCGCTATATAAATGTAATGAATTATTATTATTATTATTATAATCTTTGCCTTCCTGGCGCTTCTAAGTTAATTAGGTTGCCAACTTTCCAGTAAGACAACACCTGTGGTTTATTACTATCACAAATTATTATCTGGACATCATGCTAGATGCAAAACATATTAAAATAAAGAAACTCATTCTTTATGCCATCTTCTCTAGAAATACTGTGAAATTCAACACTCGACAACAGTCAGTGGTTCCAACACATATTAACTGGGGTCCTAATTTATTGGTACTTACTCATTTGCATACATTTTTCATGTTGTTTTGCTTGCTTGTTCGCTTGTTTATTAATTTTGATGCACTCAACATCAAACAAACATGTGTTGTTTTTTTTCCCTCACTCATTCATTAGCCAGCTAACTGAAATATGCATATCATGTGGAAAACCATGTCCTACATTCAACTGATTTGAGAAAAGTTAATCAGTACAGTCATACTGAGCATATTCAGTATTCTCAAACATTTCAATATTTCAACATGGAGCTTAAACTAACATCTTGGCATATCTTGTAATTTTGAGTCTGCGGACATGTCTACATGATGACTTATTCTTAAAAGGGATTGTTCACTCAAAAATTTAAATTCTGTCATCATTTACTTGTGACTTTTTTTTCTGTGGTACATTAAAGAAGATATTGTGAGAAATGTTTCAGTGTTTCTTGACCATACAATAAGAATTGACCAAACAGTTTTGTCAGTTCTTTAAAATATCATCTTTTGTGTTCAACAGAAGAGTAAATGATGATCCCTTTAACATACCTAATTTGGAAGGCACAACAAAAGTCGTTTCACACTCCATAATGCACAATTCATGCCTATATCATTTACATTAGAAGTCTTAAATATGACTTTCCCGCTGAAGCCTGAGAGGCCGAGAGACACAGACATTCAACCTTGCCTCTCTCAAGGACATCACAGGGCACAGTGAAGCACAGCAATACACTGTGCATGTTTAGTATCAGGATTTGGACTCATTTTGTTACACTATAATAATTTATATTGCATGCATGCTTGCTCTGTCACTAACGCTGACATGAACCATATCCGCTTTTCAAAAGACACAGTCATCACATCACTACTTTGTTGTAGACCGTAAGATATATTATTGTATCTCAAACATATATTAGGTGAGACTGAGGCTAGTCGTCACCCGTTTTACTCTGGTGAATATTTCTTAGGGCAGATTTATTTTCTCAAGTCAATTTCAGTATAGGCTGCTGATGCTTTAAAGTCTTGGCTTCAAAAAAGCTATCGAACATTTCCTCCGCCAAGAAAAAGGTTCAATGAAGACACATTGAACTTTTGTGATAGAGATGTGGAAAAAAATGCAAAACATTGAATGAAACCTCATAAAAGGTGAAAAATTTCAAATGATTATTTTGACCAACAAATAGTCTATTGTGTAAAATAAATTCTATATTTTATCATTTTTTTTCCTTTGAAACCAAAGTACAAATTTGTTTAATTGAACATTACTCTCAAAACTTTATAGGTATTGAGATAAAGCTCTTCTCCTGTGTGACAACTAGCCCCGGTCTCCACAGTCCTTTTATCCGAATGATCTGCCATTGATATTGATATCTGGTCCATTTTCTGTAGGTTCCTTCTGGCCGTTGCCAGTGCAATCGTAAGAAATGAAGTGTGCTAATTATCAGAACGAGGCTGCTATGTGGACTTCTTCATCGGAGTCATAAATCTAGAGTCTTTATAATGTGAAATGTTGGAAATGTTGCCACTGTTGAAACATAATACATCCCCACCCGGCTTTCATGAGAAATACTTCAGGCTGCAATTATCCCATTCAATCACACTCATTCATTTAATGTCAGATCTCTCCCCTATACAAATGAAACCTAATATTGAAAGGGGCAAGGTCAATGAATTCCGTCTGATTTATCCTTGCTTGTCTCTGCTATGCATAGACACGCTCGCCCTGCGCACGCCCACCGTCCAAGTAACCCGTACACTTCCCTCACCGCGCGACCTATACGTCACAGTGATGTTGACGATTACGTAAAATGTGATTATTGCCCAATCATGTCGCATCAGATTCGCGTTGAGCCATTAACACCTTTAAAAGCAAGACTAATGATATATATATATATATATGTTTAAAAGCACTGTGGCAGCAGCGTACAGTGAATGCGCGCATCACGTATAATTGCGAATTCTCCAAATCCAATTATCTGTAGATTACATTTCTACGTTGCGTCTGATAAGCAAAGGCTGATATCAGATGCTCCGGGTCTCCGGGGGAATAAGGGAAGTCTTGGGCCGATTCCGGTCCGAATGACTTTTAGGATGAAGCGGAGGAAGAAGACGCGCGTCTTTGGGTTTGGTTGTGAAGTTGCTGATATATATATATATATAGGCCTATATATTTTTTACAAACATGTTAATGTACATATCTCTCTTACCCCCCCCCCGCCCCCTTTCGCTCCCTAGCAAGCGCACTACACGCGCATACACTGATGAGTGCAGTGCACTGGGTTCAGGCGTTTCCTTTACGATATTTCATTGATCTCCGGCGACGGAAAATTCGTGGAGGCTGGGAGACGCATTAAAGCCTCAAGGCCCACCTTCGATATTACTGGGGAAAAAATCACTAAATAAGCAATTAAGTCGCTATACCGACGCGACTACAAATAGGAATACTTTGGCGGCCATGTTGTATTCGTTTAGCTCAATTGGGCGATGCATGCAACAATATTACACCCTTTCATATTTAACATCGCGGCTAAGAACGGAACAAAGCGTGCTGCAATAATCGCACATCCCACCCAACGATCCAAACGCGTCCGATGAAGATGTACATATGCATCCAGAATGGAGCTTTAGTGGAGATGCTCAAAATTCCCCGGTGCAAAATCTAATAGAGTTAATAGGGTACGGAACAAGGCGCGGGTGAAATGTTATTTTCGTTTAACAAAAAATCGGTGTTAATAATTAATGATGCGGTGATCACAGAATTAGATATTTGGATGGTGCGTATCAGTGTAAGGATGCTGGCTAACTATCCGCAGCCGATCACACTCCTGGGCAACATGTATCAAAGGTAGTCTGCATGCATGCTAATGTAGGGGGCTCATTTCGCGAATTACGCCATATAACCCGATTTGATCGATAAATCGATCCATCGCACATGGAACGGCGCGCGCGTGTGAGCCGCTATTAAAAACGGTAATATATGCGCGATGTGGCAGACGGTTACATTTGTGATTGCGTGAGGAAAAAACATCGGAAAATGTATGAAAACCGTACTTATGCCCATAAATGCTCAGCCGTGAGCGAGCAGCAGTGAGATGTCAGCTGCTGACGCCCGGTTGCGGTGAGGAGACGGAGGATATGGGAGGAGATGAAGGATAAAGCATCAGGAATACAGACTTACACTTCGTAGTTCCTGCGTGCGATCCTTCATTTTTCCCCGCCGTGCTGGCCAAAAATATCGCTTGAGATGTCCGCGGCGTTCGTGGATTTATTATTAGCGAATGTCTGGCTCCTGTTTAATTTCCCACAGATTTAGGTGATTTCAGGGGGGAAAAAGGCGCCCTGATCTTCCCCCTCTGCACTATTTCACGCCTTTTTGCCTTTTCCCTGTTCCTGCTTCTGTGATGGTGTGTCCTCCGTGGCGGTGCAGTGATGCCCCGCAGCGCGCTCTGACTCCAGCACACGAATGCGATTCCGAACGCGGTACTGATGCTGCAAAAAAAAAAAAAAGGGGG
>NW_015662166.1:384265-397856 GCF_001515625.1 Sinocyclocheilus rhinocerous
GGGGTGGGGGGAGGGGAGCGATGCAGCGGGCTGGAGCGCTTTTGCGCATGCGCCGCCGTCTCACTTTACCTGCCGCCCCTCCCCCATTCCGCTCGCTTGCTGTACTGCGCGTCTCTGCAGCGTTCCCCATGAAAACTAGGGAACTGTAGTTTGTTTAAGAGCAGGAGCCTCTTTTAGGCCCAACGAAATGATCGTTGCGGATTTATTTAATTCTAATAGAATTAAGGGGTAGGTCGCAACATACGACCGATCACAAGCCATTATAAACCTTTACAATCTTTTTTTTTTTTTTCATTTATTCGCCATTAGAGGTGTACCTGAATTTTCCTCAGATCCCAAATGCCACAGTTATGATGTGTACAAAAGAGACATGTACACTAACACAGTCGATACATACATCTACAATGTAAATACTGCAGATAAATTGAGTGTCCAGGTGTTTAAAGGCAACATGAATTGCAACCAGTTTTACTATAATGATGTATTTCCAAAAAGAAACTTAAAGGTGCACTAAGCGATTTTTGTTAAACAATGTTGATATTTGAAAGCACCAAAACAAACACGCCCATACCCTAGCAAGAACTCGCCCCTATTTTGATATCTCCACCCCACACGTACGTACACAACCCTGGCATAACGACGATCGCGGAAACAAGCGAAGATGAAACACAAGCATATTCAAACAAGAGCCATGTGATATGTAAAGATGAATTCTCTTTAGAAAGCATCAGTACAAATATTATTATAAGTATTTTAAATGATGTTAAATTTAAAAAAATGAAAACCACAGGATCAGGACAAGGAACATGCATTATAAAAATTAAATAGGGTCATTTTTGAATTCATGCTGACTTTAAAGCATGCAAAATATATGTTTGGATGTTCAAAGCTTACAGATAGACTAGTTTAACGGTTGAGGTCCCGGTTGAGCAGGAATGTAGCATTGGCAGTGTGGTTATCTGTTGGTCTTGGTTTGAACTACTTGAAACATCTCCCAGAGGGAAGCTTCTGGAGCAAATGATCTGGGTGGGAGGGATCTTCAATGCATCTTTGTGCCCCAGTTCCCTGTCTTGACCCCGCAGAGCTCAGAAATGTAAACAGCGGGAACTGGTTTAAAAGATACATGGTCAAGAGTAAAACACCTTTTTGTAATCCCATTATCAAATGGCTCCAAATCAGACATAGACATCCCATTTTAAGAGAAAGATATACACGAAACACTTTTGTCCATGTGCAATTAAATAAATGTAACATTTATATATATATATATATATATTCAAATGCTTCTGTAAAAAGAGATCCACGCAACATGCATAAAATATCGTTAAATGCCATTGCACAGTAACAGTTTTAATGGCTTTAAATATGTTCATCAGTCATCTGTGCTTATTCCGTTGGTTCAACAATTATTGACCACAAGGCTTTTAATTTATAAATCCCATTAAACACCGATACACATGTGCATAGTAGTTATCAGTTCAGACTTTTTTTTTTTTTAAATAAGGTCTTTAACAGCAGTAATTATCACAAACCAGCTTTTGGGAGGTTTGGGCCTAAATTATTGAACACAGCGGAAGGCCTTCAGGAGATAATTACTGTGTAAAGCATGTTCTGTTCTACAGGGGGCGCCGTTTGGCTCAGAAAACCTGCAATCACAGGACATTTTTGTCTTGCCAGAAATATTTATCTATTTATTCTGTATCAAATCTACATCAACGTATGTCAGTCTGTGTAATGTATTAAATCTATAGACATAAAGAATTGTTACATTTAGTTTACTTAAACTTAACCACCATACACATGTGCATAGTAGTTATCAGTTCAGACTTTTTTTTTTTTAAATAAGGTCTTTAACAGCAGTAATTATCACAAACCAGCTTTTGGGAGGTTTGGGCCTAAATTATTGAACACAGCGGAAGGCCTTCAGGAGATAATTACTGTGTAAAGCATGTTCTGTTCTACAGGGGGCGCCGTTTGGCTCAGAAAACCTGCAATCACAGGACATTTTTGTCTTGCCAGAAATATTTATCTATTTATTCTGTATCAAATCTACATCAACGTATGTCAGTCTGTGTAATGTATTAAATCTATAGACATAAAGAATTGTTACATTTAGTTTACTTAAACTTAACCACCAGGTGACAGGTAGCGCTTTCTACATGCTGTTCGCTTTTACCGGCATTCCTTGATAGTGACTAATTTTAATTAAAACCATCAATGAATGAACATATGTAATCTAATTAAGTGTGTTTTTAATTTTTCCAAAAAACTTCTACTTTCATGATTCCTCAGAATCTGTTTTATCTTTTCGCTGCTATTTTTCTAACATTAGTTTATTTGTTATTATTGCTCACAAATCTAAGACCTAATTTCTTTGAGTGAAATAAGCAGCCACCAACCTAAAGTCTGACTGAAGTGAGCACTAGACAGAACAATATAAATAATTTTTTTCAAGAAAGCTTTATTGCATCTGAAAGCATTTTTTTTGTTTAATCAGAAATTTTATACATATGACATTATAAAACAAATGAAGAATACTTTTTGAGTACAGATAAAATTATTTTAAAAATTACAAAAAAAAGTCAGATAAAATTTTAGGTGTTTATTGAAATAAGTTTTGTACATTTGTCTAGAAATAAGTCAATGATATTTGATTTATAGTAACTGTTTTCAATGTGTATCTTTGCAAAAACCTCAAATAGCTTATATTAGAAGGCCCTTCATCAGTACTTTACATTATCTTTACATTCTGCAGTTGTTGTATTATTACAGAAAAGGGACATTTCTTCCAAAATCCTTAGTTTGTTTTTAATGAAATGGGCCGTTCTCCAAAGGGCTGGTAATATTTTAGAGTACCGTCACCACCCGGCGTAGGAGCGTATTTCTCACAGAAAGACCTTGTAAGATTTGGGCCACACGTTGCAGTATAGGAGATCAAAAGAGAGCTGTGGTTTAATTTAAATGACGACTGTAGATTGGTTCCTTTGTGTGGGACAAGAGAACCCTTTCCTAATAGATCATCATCATACCGGTTGTCATGGTCCCACACCTTAAATAGCAAGTGCCTGTAAGACAAGCATAGACATATGAAGTACAAACAACAGATATTTTTTTAATTTAAAGTTTCAAAAAGTCCATTTAATGACAGAAACCGAAACTAAGATTAAGTTTTGTGAACATAACCACTTACGTTCTTTGAGTCAGATCCACAGTGTGAAAATTTATTTTGTAGTTCCACTGAGAAAAGTCGTTCATAATCACAGGGGTCTCATACGCTTTGTTTCCGTAGAACACTTTCACATAACAAATCGGTTTTATTGAAATAGTCTCCCCATAATCCCTTAGCACTCAACACGGTCACGATCAACGTGGCAACTCCTGCCTTACTCTGGCAGCAGTTGTTATCAACACTTTGATGACTGTTGCATTTGCATGCACAGTTATTGGCATGATGGCCCACTTTGCAGCTGGAAGGGCAAGCAGTAGATATGGCGCTTTTTGTGATGTACTTGCTGATGGCCGCTTGAAGACTGGCTCGTCAAGGTGTAGGAAACCACTCCAGGAATTTTCTTCAATGACTTGAGCCACACGTCATAACCACTAATGTTGCTTGGAGTGAAGATGATGTCTTGCTGCTCATCGTTGCCGCCCAGTATTTCAGTGACTTTGCACACGAAGGCCTGCGCCCCTCCTCGGCTGCGAGCGGCTTGGTCTCTTTTGGCGCGTCGGAGGAGGAAGTCATCGTCGTAGACGTCACCGCTGACGACTCCATGCCCTTAGCGGCGTCAGACGCAGAAGAGTGGTGAGGTTCCGGCGGAGAGCCCGAAGCCCTTTCCCCCTTCTCATCCAGCGAGGCCTGAAACCGGTCGCTGAACTCATCCGCGTCCTGTCTAAGGCTGTGGAGGACCTGGGCCTCGAGTGGTCGGCTCCGAAAGAGCCTACCCACGACCTACTGGACGTGTTGTTCCTGCCGGGACGCCGTCAGCAGTCCTCTCGCCAAAGACCCGCCCCGTTCTTGCCTGCGGTTGACCTGATCGTTAAGTTCTTGAAGGGTGCCCGGAGGTTGAATCCTCCTCGCCCTCGGACGGTGCCGGTCTGGGACTTGTCAGTAGTCCTGAGGGCCCTGCGGGGCCCTCCCTTTGAGCCACTACATTCGGTCGAACTGTACCCTTTGTCGCTGAAAACCGCTCTGCTACTGGCACTAGCATCGGTCAAGCGAGTGGGTGACTTACAAGCACTGTCAATCAGTCCTCAAGCCTAGACATGGCAATGTCCCAAAGGTGCTCTCAACTCCGTTTAGAGCCCAGGTTATCACTCTGTTAGCGCTCCTCGTAGCGAACGGCGAACAGGGTCCTAATGTTCTCTGCCCGGTACGGTTCTGAGAGTGTATTTGGAGCGCTCCAGCCTGTTCAGACAGTTTCAGAGCAGCTTTTTGTTGGCTTTGGAGGCCGCCTCAAAGGGCTGCCAGTCACAAAGCAGAGGCTTTCTCGCTGGCTTGGCTTATGCCTCGGCAGGCTTACAGTGCCCTATAGGTGTGAGGGCCCACTCCACATGAGAGATGGCCTCCTCCTGGGAGTGGTCCAGCAGGGTTTCTATTGGTGAGATTTGTGCGGCCGCCGGCTGGTCGTCACCGTCCACCTTTGCTAGATTTTATAGTTTGGACATCCCGGCCTTGCAGGCCTTTCTGTTTAATCGCCTATTTCCCCCTGTAGGTGGAAATGGTTATGTCGATGGCCCTCAGCTGTGCTTGGGGCCTAATTGGCTCACATCATTAGGGGCCCTTCGCTAAGTGCTCCGTGATTGAGCTTGCAGGGCAGATAGTTCTGCATCTGCTCATAGCACAGCATGATTGGACGCATTCCCCATACACAATGTGAGAATACGTTCGATAGGGAACGCTCCGGTTACTGACGTAACCTCAGTTCCCTGAGATAAGGGAACCGAGGTTACGTCAGTAACTGGAGCGTTTTTACAGTGGCACGCACTGTATAAAGCTCTACACTCTCAGAAAAAAGGTACAAAAGCTGTCACTGGGACGGTATACCTTTTTTAAAGACATACCTTTGTACCTATATGGTCCATATTGGTACCTCAAAGGTACATATTGGTACCTACAGTGAACATATTAGTACCTAAAAGGTACAAAAGTCTAAATTTTGAAAAGGTACTGCCCCAGTGACCGCTTTTGTACCTTTTTTCTGAGTGTAAATCATATCATTTTTACTGTTGTTTCAAAAAGTTTTTTTCCCACATGTTGTTAAACAACAGTACAATGCATTACACACTATACCTCTATCATAGCCTTGTTTTCATTCCTGACAAAAATTTTATATTGTGCTACACTTGCGAAGGTCTAGATCTTGAAATATGCAGCTTTATCTCTAATAATTGTGAAATAAAATCTCATAATTGCGACTTTATATATCTAACAATTGCAACTTTTTTTTATCTTTTATAATTAATCCTGTGTAGTCACGTTTTAAAATTTCACAGTGCACATTTGTAAACCCTAATGTAATGATTTGCATATTTATGAGGTCAATAAATCTGCTGAAATACTGCAGAATAATACTTTTTGTCTGTTCATCACTCCAGTTTAAACTGTATTTGCAACATTTTGAAGAATTTTCTGCCAGTGTTGAAACAAAACCTCACACATCAAAGTCTCTAGAAGTATCGCACTCATGAAAGTTTAATGAGCCAATCATTTACCAGTCAATTACCAATTGTGAGTTTCACCTCACAATTTAAAGTTAGCACCTTAAAAGTGTTTTTTTAAGTGTTTTACGCTTTATCCAGCATTTAAGTTGCCTTAATCTGGGGTTTAAAAAGACCTTGGGATTTTTCTTATTAGACCATAGATATCCAAATACCCATTAGCCAGTTACATTTAAAACCGTTTTCTCAATAGACAACATACACTCTTAAAAATAATGGTTCCAAAAGTTGTTTTTTTTCAGTGATGCAGTAGAAAAAAAATTTTTTTGGTTCCCCAAAGAACTTTTCAGTGAAAGAACCATTTTATCTTAGTGTGAAGAACATTTTAATTTCTAAAGAACCTTTTTCCACTATTCATTCTTAAAAATAAAGGCTCTTTATTGGTTCTTTATGGTTCTATAAAGAACCTTTAACATCTATGGAAGCTTTCCATTGTACTAAAGGTTCTATGCAGTGGAGAAAGATTCTTTAGAATATTAAAATGTTCTTCACACTAAAAAAAATGGTTCTTTTAAGAACTGTTCACTGAAAAGTTCTTTTGGGAACCCAAAATGGTTCTTCTATGGCATTGCTGTGAAAACCCCCTTTTGGATGCTTTATTTTTGAGAGTGTAAAGAACCTTTACAATGTAATGCTTCCAAAGATGTTAAAGGTTCTTCGTAGAACCATAAAGAACCAATAAAGAACCTTTATTTTTAAGAGTGTATAAACAATTGCAAGAGGCATAAAAATAACACATGCACACACACATATACCAGGACTTACGAGTAGTAGCGACAGGAGAAAGAGTGGCTTGTGAAGGAGTACTTGTTTTGAGCTGAGAGACTTTTGGCAAACCTGGCCAAACGCGAATGAGTGCCACCAACAGCCACACTTGCCACCATGGGCACACTCAGCCCGATCTTCCAGTTGGAAGTGGTGGAACTGGTGGTGTCCTTAAGAACCGAGCTGGCCGATTCATACACCTTGGCGCTGAGGCTATGGCGACACTGCACCTTGATCCGCCAGTCGACCACCGAAGCTCGCAACTTCTGCTTCTCGTTGAGCAGTTTGTTCTCACACAGAGTGCAGTTGCCATGCTCTCCTCCGCTCATGTAGGTCCGCACATCCACCACAAAAACTCCGCTGGTCTTCATTCGCACAATGTCAAAGCCTTCTCCCACCAAACTATGCCCGGGTACGAAGGGAAGCTTTTCGCACTCGGTGCTGGGGGCTGTTTCGCAACAGAGGGCAATGGGAAGACGAGTAGAACGAGTAGAAGCGAGAAAACGAGTAGAATAAAGTGGAATTTTAATTATAAGACTCTGATGAAATAAGCAGTCTTTATAAATAAGCAAGAACTACATGGACACTTTACAAGTAAAATGTCTTAATGTCTTTGCATTATATAACAAAATTTCTAATCAAATGGCAAAAGAAAAGAAAAAGCAAACATATTTCTCAAGTGGATCTCTGCGACTTTTTCAGGTACAAAATGATGCCGCATTAGAGCCACTATATATTTGGAGTGCAACAAATATATTACTTCTACATTATTGCAGTTTCCATCACTGAACTACACCGAAAAACAGATAATTAAACAATAAATATGTCAAATACCAACTCTGGTGTTCTGCTTGCATAGACTGTTACTAAATTTTACAAATCTCTGTTTTTACATGACATCCAAAGGAGTAAAAAACATAAAATCATCTCTAGAAGGATGCAGGCTACAAATATCATCTTTATATTTAGTACAAGTTTTACTACAAGACAAATTTCAAACATATAAGCGGGAAGCTGGAAATAAAAAGGGTTGAAAAATCCTCATAAACATAAATTCAGTTAAAGTGTTTCCAAACTATGATGCAAGTAAAAAATGCATAGTGATCTGTCATAAAAATGCCTACTAAATAAACAGGCACTCTTTAGCTGCACAAAAACGCGGCTATTTTTCCTATATTTTCAATTCAATTCAATTACTTTCAGCTAAAGTCTAAAGACGGGGATAATAAAATTATAATGCTTAATGTTAAGACAACAGAGAGAGGTGAAACCTTCACATCAAATAAATGAATAAGATGCAGCTACTCAAAGTATCTGATAAATTAAAAACACTGTTTTAAAAAGATGAGGATTAACATTCATTCATTCAACACCGTATCACACACACAGAAATACATTTATATATTTACAGTCAAATTAATTACGAGCAATTCACAAAATGACTAATGAATCAAATAATAAAGCATGCTGACATTTACCTAGTTGAGACGTTTTTCTTAACAGCCTTGGTAGGGAAGGGCAGATGACTCTGTTAAATAACACTAATGTTAGAAAAAAAAAGAAAAGGGGAACAAAAAGAGCAGATTCAGAAACACCAGTTATATGTTACCTTCACACTCTCCTCCCACAGCATCAAGACAAACACATAGACTTTTTTTTACATTTTGTATAACTTCATGGATATCAATAAACATTTTTGCTTATATAGTTAAAAGAATTCCGAAAATATCTGATTCTAAACTCTTTTTTTTTAGGCAGTCAGCATGGCCTGTGAGGAATAGACTTATTCACACTCTTCTCAGGCCATCTATTAACATGCGGTCAATAAAATCAATAACACTTTTGTAGTTTCACTTCACTATTACTACTGTGTTTTTTCCTGATGGATGTTTAATTTTGTGCTGCAACATCAAAATAACAGAAACTGTTTCAGTATGAGATGCAATAATAAAATATAACTGCATCCTAGATGTAAGAGTAAGCAGGAGAGAACCCTCTCTTAAAGCTATGGTTTGTATTGCAACCTGCATTTCTCAATGGCAATGATGTGCACTTACTGCAAATGAATCATGACGTATAGTCTTCTACTAGTGAAGCTCACACAGCAGGGTCATACTAATCAAGATTTGATATCAGTCTTGATTCAGTCTTCTGTCTGCTGTGTTTAATGCATTAAATTGCAGACTGTTGACCTCTGCACTGGCTGTGATTGGCATCTCTGGATCTGTGCTTGATTGGTTCTTATCTTACTTGGATGAAAATTCCTACCGAGTAAATTGGAAAGGGTCAGTCTCGGTACTTTGTGCTCTCAGGGATTTTAGAGGAATGAACCAACCACTTATACTGTATGTTTGAACCTCATAATAACTGCAAATTTACTAAACATTTTTGAATCTCTGTGAATGGGATCAATACAATTACTGTTGTGCACACTTGGGCTTTGTTCTGCATTTATCTCACGTTTAAAGAAACAGTTCACCAAAAAATGAAAATTTGCTAAAAAATGTACTCACATTCAGGCCATTCAAGATGTAGATGAGTTTGTTTCTTCATCAGAACAGATTTGGAAAGAATTAGCATAACGTTACTTGCTAACCAATGGATCCTCTGCAGTGAATGGGTGGCATTAGAATGAGAGTCCAAACAGCTGATAAAAACATCACAATAATACACCAAACTGTGCTTAATCTGTGCATATTTCTCTCCTGATTCAGACGAGACGACTTTTTCACTGGAGAAAGCAATATAATGGAGACTCATTTTGTAGGCAGAAGCAAGAGTTTAAAAAACATGCAGCTTTTCACTTCACCAGATGTAAACTGATGGTCTGGAGTGGTGTGGGTTACTTGTGGATTATTGTGATGTTTTTATCATCCTACAATTACAAATGAATTAAGTAATAAAAAATCATTACATCTCATTCTGACAGCACCCATTCACCGCAGAGGATCCACTAGTGAGCAAGTGATGTAATGCTAAATTACTCCAGATCTGTTCTGATTAAGAAACTCAATCCACATCTTGGATGACCGGAGGGTGAATAAATGTTCATTTTTGGGTCAACTATTCCTTTAAGGATGTTATTATTCCAAGATCTTTGTGTATTCTTAAACAACTTCAGTTGATGCAAGTATTTAACATAACAGCATTCACAAAAAATATCTTACTAAACAATTTTAGAGAGAAACAGAAGTTTTTCACACCTCTTGTCTGCAATGTCTGCAGAAATGGTGTGTAAATCGCTGGTTCTCTAATCATATCATCAAAGCTTTTGAGAATGATTAGGTTTTGACTCTTCAGTTTCAACAATCTCACATTTATCGGACCACATTTATTCAATTACAGTGTTCATATATCTTATCATACCAGTAATTATAGTACTACATCTACAGCACACATTTATTTGAAAGTTCCCAGGGTGCACTCAAATCTTGGTCCAAAAATTCTTGAGCTAAGACCTGAGAAGCCAAACAATAGCTTGCGTGAATTTTTCAAAATGAAACTGAGGATTAAATTTTAAATAATTAAAAACAATTAATTCGCATTCAATAGTAAGAAAGAAAGCTCTGACAAACCTTCAACAAAATTGTGTTACAGACAGGCATTTTTTCCCCTTGTATCCTCAAGAACAATGAGGTGTGGCTACTGGTTTCATGCATTGATCATAGCAGTGAAAACTCTTTATATGATTAGATTAATTTATTCTGAAGCTCACTTTCAGTTTGCCAAGGGCCACTTTCTATTTAGCATCTAGTCAAGTGTTTTTTTTGTGTGTGTGTGTGTTCAGCTTTCAAAAAGGCCACAGTATCCTGGCACACCAGAAATCCACTTTGAATTAGTACTCAGTTGTATTTGACCCATTTATAATGTACAAACTTTCTTAATGGCATTAATAGCAAATTGCGTTCAAAATATATATGACTTATAACCTTGGTTACTAGTGCCACACAGCATCAGATCTTGGTTTAGTCCCGATTGTGATCTAGGCCATGGACACTTGCTGTGGAATATGGGTTAACCCATTTACACCAACAGCGTAGCTGAGTCCGACCCAGATGTTACATCAGTTGTAAAGTCCTTCGTTCTGACAGGCCTGTGGTCTGAAAACAAACTTTACTATGAGCAATGCAAGATGTGGGAACAGTTCACACACACAAAAAAATAAAATAAATAAAAAATACATTTTATCCTTGTGTCAGTTCAAACCTGTATCATCTGCTCATCACGTAAAGAAAATTAATAAGCGAATGAAAGGAAACTAAATTTAAAGTCATATTACTTTGTGATACTTTTATGCTGTGTCTTTGTCAAGTTAGTATATTGGTTTGTGTTCCACAAGAAGGAGTAAAATCATATGGGATGACCTGAGGGTGAGCAAATGATGACAGACATTTCATTTTTGGCTGAACTATTTCTTTAACATGCCACTGAAATTGATTGCTAGGCTGCGTTGACCGCGCTGCTGCAGGAGGGCTTGTTGTTTTGCATTCTGTGCTGCAATTTATGACCCACGTATAGGTCACTGAGTGCAGCGGCAGCGAAGGAAGAAACGTGCGGTCTATCTTAAATGCCTGCTAAGCTGCATCTCAATGCTACAGCAGTCCCTGTCCACAGCAAGAGGCGACACAGGACCCCAGGGGTTTACAAGTGAAACGCACACACGAGATTGTGTTTTTCTTCTATTAAATTATGCTATCAATACATATTTTTATTGATTTGACTTTATTTCATCCAATATGTTTTCATTTTAAGTAAATTAATAACACCCAAAATCAGAATTTTCATCATTCACCCTCGTATCGTACCAAACTCAAGACTTGCTTTCCTCTGTGGAACACAAAATTATGATTTTGAAGAAATACTGTATACTCATCACACTTGAGAGAAAAAAAAATACTTTTTTCTTGCAATTCTGCGTTTACATCTCACGATTCAGTTTATATCTCGTGAGTCGTACTTTTTTCTCAGAGCTGTGAATCTGAGGTTGTCAGGATCATGGACCTGTCTTGTCGTGTCTTTGCCCCTGTTTCTGTTCATGTTTTCCCTTTTTTGGTCATGTTCCTGTCCTCGTTTAGTTTATTAGTCATTCAGTGCACCTGTGTTTGTTAATTATCCCTTGCATTTAAGTTCGAGTCTGTGCTGTCTGTCTTTGTCCGAGATTGTACGTCAACCCATGTGTTACCTGTGTTCCTGTCTGCCCAGTGTTATCCCTTGGATTTTGGAATTAAAAGACTATTGTGTGAGTTTACGCCTTGTCTCCTCGCTCCTCTCCGTAGGCTAGTGTGACAGGTTACATCTCACAATTCTGTTTTTTATGGAAAAGATAATAATAATTAGCATATTCTCACACTTTTGACTTTTTTTTCTTGAAATTGCAAGTTTATTACTCACAATTCTGACATTTCTTCTCAGAATTCCAAGTTCATATCTCGCAATTCTGACTTTTTTCTCAATTCTTAGTCTATATCTTGCAATTCTTTATTTATATCACAAAATTCTAATCTTGCAATTCTGACTTTTTTTTCTCAGAATTCAGAATTCTGAGTTTACATCTTGCAATTTTGAATTTATATCATGCAATTCTGAGTTCATATCTCGCAATTCTGACTTTTTTCTCAATTCTTAGTCTATATCTTGCAATTCTTTATTTATATCACAAAATTCTAATCTTGCAATTCTGACTTTTTTTTCTCAGAATTCTGAGTTTACATCTTACAATTGTAAATTTATATCACACAATTCTGAGTTCATATCTTGCAGTTCTGAATTTATAAGAATTGCGAGATAAAAAGACGCAGTTACCACAATTACCTATTGATAGTAGTGTAGCGATTAATGAAGTACAGCTCAAACACAAGTCACTTTTAAACCAATCAGCTGAGCTTTGGTCAACACTGAATACACTGACCAACTTGAACATGAAATTTTGCCTGAACAATGCTAAGTGTTTTATTATTTTATTTTAATCTTAGAAATTAAAGATAATAATAATTAGCATATTCTCACACTTTTGACTTTTTTTTTCTTGAAATTGCAAGTTTATTACTCACAATTCTGACATTTCTTCTCAGAATTCCAAGTTCATATCTCGCAATTCTGACTTTTTTCTCAATTCTTAGTCTATATCTTGCAATTCTTTATTTATATCACAAAATTCTAATCTTGCAATTCTGACTTTTTTTTCTCAGAATTCTGAGTTTACATCTTACAATTGTAAATTTATATTATGCAATTTCGAGTTAATATCTAGCAATTCTGACTTGTTTTACCAGAATTCTTAGTTTATATCTTGCAATTCTGTAATTATCTCATGCAGTTGAGTTTATATCTTGCAATTCTGACTTTTTTTCTTAGAATTGCAAGTTAATATTTCACTATTATGAGTTTATATCTCACAGTTTTAACTTTTTCCTCCGAATTGCAAGAAACAAAGTCTGAATTGTGAGACGTGTACACTCAGAATTGCGAGATAAAAAGACGCAATTACCACAATTACCTATTGATAGTAGTGGAGCGATTAATGAAGTACAGCTCAAACACAAGTCACTTTTAAACCAAACAGCTGAGCTTTGGTCAACACTGAATACACTGACCAACTTGAACATGAAATTTTGCCTGAACAATGCTAAGTGTTTTATTATTTTATTTTAATCTTAGAAATTAAAATGCATAGAACAATGGTAGAAAACAGGCTTATAATATTAATCTCTGCCATATGGCATAAACTTTATGATGTTATGGGTTGTACCAAATCACAATCTTAGGGTTGTTAATGCATTTAATAAGCTAACTTAAGCTAAGCTAACATAAGCTAATAACAACACCGTTATTACAGCATATGAGTCAGACTGGTCTATCACGATAATATGTTGTGACATGGTCCCTCAGCCTCATGTAGTGGAATACCGCTGGTATCCAGTGTTGCCAAACCCCTCCCTCAGAAAATCTCTAGAACCACCCTCAAAAGTCTCAATTTTCACAAAAAGTCACCAAATATGAAAACAAAGTAAATACAGGTAAATTTGGTAAAGGTAAAGGAAAGTAAATATATATATATATATATATACTTTACAAATGATGACAGTATAAAAATATAACAAAAAATTCT
>NW_015662166.1:398024-398795 GCF_001515625.1 Sinocyclocheilus rhinocerous
TGGCATGATTGAGAGCAAACGTGAGAGGTCACGGGCCTACGGCAGGGTGTGGCCAAGTAAAAAATCAAAAATCGCCAAAAAATCGCTAGTTTTATTTAAATATAGCTAAAATAGTTCCTTGTCGCAAAAAATAAAAAAAAGTCGCAGCTACAATGAGAAAGTAGCTAAATTTGGCGACAAAATCCCCAAATTGGCAACACTGCTGGTATCCTGCGGCTCATGAATATTAATAACGTAACGAGACGTTCGAACAGTAGCACTAAACGATTGGCTGAGAAGGCGCTATACTGCTGATGAATTTACGAATTCTACTACGGGGAAGGATTGAGCTTATGTTTATTAAATAGGTGGCGTGAATACCTGCGTAATGTTAGGAAGCAATATGGCCATATTAATATTCATGCGCTGCGCTTTCGTCATAGTACGACCGGTAATATTGCGCGCGGATGAAGGGCGGGTGTTTATTGCACCTCGTCACCTGTCATTAATTCACCTCTGCAATGGGATCCACAAGTGCATGAATGAGGAGTGCTCGGTGTCTTGTCGCCTCTCAGATGATAGCCACAGAAAAACTTCTGCTTTATGACAAATTAACAATAATGGCCGTGTCTAATGAACATACCTTCTCCTTTTTCCCGCCGCCCCTTTCCTCACTTCCGGTACAGCGGACCACGCCCCATGTTCTTCTTCTTCTTGTTTTATGGCGAATAACTCCTTAGGAGCATTATCGCCACCTACTGTACTGGAGGTCAAGTAAACTTTCATAGGTGA
>NW_015662166.1:399480-435807 GCF_001515625.1 Sinocyclocheilus rhinocerous
CTAAAATAGCTCATAGTCGCAAAAAATAAAAAAACGTCGCAGCTACAATGAGAAAGTAGCTAAATTTGGCGACAAAATCCCCAAATTGGCAACACTGCTGGTATCCTGCGGCTCATGAATATTAATAACGTAACGAGACGTTCGAACAGTAGCACTAAACGATTGGCTGAGAAGGCGCTATACTGCTGATGAATTTACGAATTCTACTACGGGGAAGGATTGAGCTTATGTTTATTAAATAGGTGGCGTGAATACCTGCGTAATGTTAGGAAGCAATATGGCCATATTAATATTCATGCGCTGCGCTTTCGTCATAGTACGACCGGTAATATTGCGCGCGGATGAAGGGCGGGTGTTTATTGCACCTCGTCACCTGTCATTAATTCACCTCTGCAATGGGATCCACAAGTGCATGAATGAGGAGTGCTCGGTGTCTTGTCGCCTCTCAGATGATAGCCACAGAAAAACTTCTGCTTTATGACAAATTAACAATAATGGCCGTGTCTAATGAACATACCTTCTCCTTTTTCCCGCCGCCCCTTTCCTCACTTCCGGTACAGCGGACCACGCCCCATGTTCTTCTTCTTCTTGTTTTATGGCGAATAACTCCTTAGGAGCATTATCGCCACCTACTGTACTGGCTGTAAAGTAAACTTTCATAGGTGACGAGTCTGAAATTTGAGTACCTAAACACCCAAAAACCATGGTGGATGTTTCCTATTCTCTCCAATCTATGGCGCACTCAGATCACATGCTCATGCCACGCCCCATGTTTGTTTGCAGTCCTTCGATTTATTTGCATTTCTGTTTTAAATTCTTTTTGGTTGCGTCACCCTCCACAACTAGCTAATATTAACATTGTCACAAGTTTTACTGCCAGGAAACTACAATTATTAATTTTTGTAAGATATTCTGTGAAGTCTAGCTGTCTTGCTTGCAATTCTGGCAGGCACAAATATATGTCTATGTTTAAATGGTTTCATTTTAAGGAACTGCCTGATAAATGAAAACTTAAAAAGCAAGGTATCAGCATTAGTGAAAAAGTTTGTGACATATTCTGCATATTTAATTCCTGATGAGTGGTCTGAATGTGTTTTTCTGTGATGTTCTTGTCATTTCTGCGCACGGCTGTAAAAACTGAATAATTTGGAACATCAAGGTAAAATGAACATCAACTTGATTTATCTTCAAACTGGTCTTTTCTGGTGTTAGAACAACAGGACAAACCAACCAACTGGCATAAAAACTGCACTGCATTGCCTTGAAATAATGAAATAAATGATTGAAAGATCCTGGCAGACCAGAAGACCTGGCTGAACTTGTAATTGTCACATTGTGCTTCCTCACTGGAAGTCTTAACCTAAAACTGTATAGCAGCTGTATTTATGCTTTTTTTCATAGCCTAATTGTTTATGATTCCTAATTAAGTTATTTTTTTAATTAATCAAGGTATTGTTTTATTCTATTGTTCTCCACTGAAAAGTTGAATGCAATTAGTTTAGCTATTATGCCAAAAAGGATAACACTATTAAACACGTTTTATTCGATACAGTTATCATACTGCACCCCCTGGTGTTTGAAAACTGTGTGCTGTGATTACAGCATTGTAATTAGTTGAGTAACTTACAAGATACATAATTAAGGCAGACTTTGAAACAGAATGTGTTATTTAAATAGTGATATATATTATTATCATGGTGAATGCTCTGCTTACATGTCTGCTTATCCATGACCACTTCACGTAGTACAATAGTAACGAGCCATATATTCTTTTACTCAAAAGCTTAGTGTCTACATCTACAAGACAATGACAACCTCAGAAAACATGCACACAAAAAAAATATTATTTTAAAAATTAATAGCTAGCCTATATAGTTCTATATCCTTAATTTGTCCATTTTTAAATTATCTATATTGAAAGATCTCGAATATTCTGAATCATTTAATTCAATGTAAGTACTTAAATATATTAATACATACTTAAAATAGCAATGTTTGGTTTGCATGAAGTTGTTAAGTGCTGCAACTGTTAGGCACCGCAGAAGCTTTCCTAACAGAAAATGACAAAACCAAACTTTTATTGTATTTTCAAACATAGTCTTGACATGTAAACTGCATTATTTCTAATTGAATACAGCTGGCAATTCTTATTCAAATTTGAAAATGTTTGTATCTATAAATAACTGTATGATATTGATTTGTGCTGTCATTTGCACTTCTGAACACTCACTTCACAAGTTGCAATGAACTTTAATCCTTGAATAAAAGCAAGATTAATAGTTGAATATTGACTGAATGGGACCTAACAAAAAAGCAATGTGAAAACTGAATTCTTCCAACAGTAAAGAAATAATTATTTTATAGTATTATAGAAAACTGTCTCCTTGATGGGAGATCAGTTTTCTCAAAAGCTCACTATAGATAAAATCATCGGTTCAAAATTAATGAATAATTGAATAATTAAGTAAGTAATTATGATCTTTAACCTTAAAACAATCAACTATGGTCTTGTGTACAAGCAATTTTTATCTACAGAAAATACCTAAAATTACTTGTGTGTCTCTCTTTGCCCCAATACACTACCAGTTTAATAATACTGTGTTAGTGTGAGTGCCACAGTCTTCTTCCTCTGCTGATAGTAACAGGAACCGGGGCTGTGGTATATTCGTGGCCACAGATCGCACACACTACGGAGCAGTTCTTTTCCTGCTGTTTTACAACAACTCAACAGATGTCATCATAAAAAAAAAAAAGTTTTACACATAATGAAATAAACAGCACTCCTGAATTATTATTTTTTTTAATTATGTACAGTCACAGGAGATGAAGACTGCAGTCATATTAGTAGTCTAATAAGTTTTTGTTTTGTTTTGTTTGCTTGGAGAAAGTTCAACCAAAAGCGAACATTCCGTCATCATGTACTCACCCTCCACTTGTTCCAAACCTTCTGTTGTTCTTTTTTTTGGTGTTGAACACTAAAGAAGATATTTTAAACAACTGTTGGTAACCAAACAGTTGATGGTGGCCATTGACTTACATAGTTTTTCATACTATGGACGTCAATGACTACCGTCAACTGTTTGGTTATCAACATTTTTCAAAACATGTTCTTTTGTATTCAACAGAAGAAAGAAACTCATACAGATTGGGAACAACTTGCGGGTAAATTAAAATTTTGGGGGGAACTAACCCTTTAACATGACATTTATTTAGGCATCTTTCACTTGTGAAATGAATGAAGAAGTGATTTTTTACAATGGCACCAATAACTGAAAACGTGGGTTTATATGCTTTTTGTGGGCGTGGTCAATAGAATGAATAATATTTACTTTTAAATTTCACATGCACTAAACACCAAATTTATGTAAAAACAAAAATAATAATAATAAAATAAAAGATGCCACACACACATATAGATATATACACACCCTGGCAGCCGAATTTCAACGTGCCACACATGCCTTTACATCTAGTAATCTAGCGTAAATCTCGCCCCGCCTTCCTCTTAGATAATGCACCGGCGGTTTTACCGTAATTAAACTAGAGGAGCGCACCCTAAACGTTTTGTTACAAGTGGCAGTCCTATGCAATAAAATCTAAATAATACGCTAGACAAAAGTAGTGCGTAACTGGATATAACTGGCAATAACTGAGTGGCTATTATCTACTTTAGAGTTTAAATGAATCGGCTCATTTATGCGCGCTACTCGCCTGCGACGTTGCATACAAAAACCGCAAACAGCTCGGTTAAATTACTTGTATTGAACGCCAAAGCCGCGTTTTGCTCTGACGTGTTTCCTACCGCTCATTTCTGGGTTATGTGCGCAATACGTTTTCATATTAAGGGCAAAATGGCGTAGTGGTCGGCTGAGGGAAGATCCTTAATGTGCTTGTGGACTACTTGGACTTCTCGATGCGTCTTGACGAAGTGGAGTACGGTATTGCATACTGAGGGGTGTATCCATCCACGATGCGTTTCGCGAGAAAGGGGTAACTGTTCGTTTCTAGGCAGTTGTTCTGGGGGACTTCTGTATATTTAACACTACTTTGGTAGGTGGGAAGAGGAAGAATGAAAGAGGTCTTCCAACGGAGCGGTCGTAAACATGAACGGTGCCCTTTACATTTCGTTTTTCCAAGGTCAGCTGGAGTCCGCGCTGGAGCAGGTAGTGCAGCTCGCCGTTCAGGAAATCACCAAGACTGTTGGGGCCACTTTGAATTCAATGCTATTGGAAACGGCCACCAAAGAGCAAGAAAATCAGCGTTTAAGGGCGACCCTTCAGTCTCGTGGAGGGAACGGGAATAGCAATGCGTCTAAGAGAAAAACAGACACGAACGATGAAACAAAGCAACACGCCCCCAGTCAAAGCCCTGAATGTGGCGTTCAATCTGAAACGCTCAGGCGTGAACAGAAAGCGCGAGCAGTTGGTAAGGCTATTTGAGTAAAAACCGCAAACAGCTCGGTTAAATTACTTGTATTGAACGCCAAAGCCGCGTTTTGCTCTGACGTGTTTCCTACCGCTCATTTCTGGGTTATGTGCGCAAGACGTTTTCATATTAAGGGCAAAATTGCGTAGTGGTCGGCCGAGGGAAGATCCTTAATGTGCTTGTGGACTACTTGGACTTCCCAATGCGTCTTGACGAAGTGGAGTACGGTATTGCATACTGAGGGGTGTATCCATCCACGATGCGTTTCGCGAGAAAGGGGTAACTGTTCGTTTCTAGGCAGTTGTTCTGGGGGACTTCTGTATATTTAACACTACTTTGGTAGGTGGGAAGAGGAAGAATGAAAGAGGTCTTCCAACGGAGCGGTCGTAAACATGAACGGTGCCCTTTACATTTCGTTTTTCCAAGGTCAGCTGGAGTCCGCGCTGGAGCAGGTAGTGCAGCTCGCCGTTCAGGAAATCACCAAGACTGTTGGGGCCACTTTGAATTCAATGCTATTGGAAACGGCCACCAAAGAGCAAGAAAATCAGCGTTTAAGGGCGACCCTTCAGTCTCGTGGAGGGAACGGGAATAGCAATGCGTCTAAGAGAAAAACAGACACGAACGATGAAACAAAGCAACACGCCCCCAGTCAAAGCCCTGAATGTGGCGTTCAATCTGAAACGCTCAGGCGTGAACAGAAAGCGCGAGCAGTTGGTAAGGCTATTTGAGTGCAAACCATGTTTTTATTGAATGGAAATGAAGAAAACGTGTTGGGTATCTTGTTCAATAATCCGTGTTATTGAAACGCTCGTGTTTACAATGCAAATGTGACTCGATGGCTTGGTGCGCAGTGGCGAGGTTTATGAAAACAAGGGTATGCACCATTTTGAACGGAAGGAGGAAGTCGTAATAAACTTGGTCTGCTTTTGCACCCATGGATTTCAATTCCCTTATTTTGGTTAAACGCCCTTGTATTTTAGAAACGTGGCAGGAATGACCCTGTAGTTAAACCCAAACC
This sequence comes from Sinocyclocheilus rhinocerous, assembly GCF_001515625.1. Classification (NCBI taxonomy): domain Eukaryota; kingdom Metazoa; phylum Chordata; class Actinopteri; order Cypriniformes; family Cyprinidae; genus Sinocyclocheilus; species Sinocyclocheilus rhinocerous. The sequence goes on from NW_015662166.1 coordinate 404,924, forward strand.
AAGCCCTGATGGAAAATCCAGCTTTAGATGGTAACTCTGTTACCATTGAACATGGTAGATGGTTTCTAGGTGGTCTAAGTTGGTCATTAGCTGGTTGACTAGTTCCTAAAACAGTCTTGACCAACTGTTTTCTTGCTGGTCCAAGATGGTCAGTTAGCACCAAGTAATGAGCATCTTAAACCAACTACAAACCATCTACCATGCAAAACACACTAGAATACCTGTTTGATTTATAAGTCTAACTTATTTATTTTCTTCAGTTCAGATAGTAATTAAGATAAACTGGTCCACAGATCTCACTTTTTTTAAAACCAATAATTTACGCAGTTGGAGGAAGTGTGTAAGTCTACATAATTGTGCATGGGAGACTGTAGAGAAACAACGCATTGTTTTAGTCTGAATGTTTTGTCTTTGTTGAGTGGAATTGTATGATTGAAGGAAGTTTTTGTCTGGTCTTTGAAATGAATCTTAGTCAGCAGTCTTCAGGCCTGTGTGGGCATGTATGCATAGACCTTTTAATGTTTGGAGTATGGCTGACTTGTTGTGACTGCTGCCAATGGCTGGTTTGGGTGATGACGCTTCTGTCGTTGAGCTGCTCCTTAGCGCTGCTTTTCATACTGCGGTGACGGTAGCCATGGGGAGTGTGCCTTTGCCTTGCATTTTGGCCAATGGAGGTGGTTAGAAGAAGCCACACCTACCAGACCCTGCGGAGGGTATCCATGGTTGGGGTTTCAGGGGGGAGTATCATGAGAGTCTTCATCCTAAGCAGAGACTGCAGCCAAATCACAAAGGAGCCCAATGATCCGCTTTGATGTCATAGCTTGGCGTGTCAACATGCACACAAAGAGTTTTTTTCACAAATGCACCATTTAATTCGTTTGCAATAGATGCACCACTAAAATTGAATGGGAATATCTGATCTTGATTCATTTAAGTCATCATGGCAGTTACATATGCTTCAAAAATTGTATTTGAATAGGTAAATCGATATTATTTTCAATTGCAGCTTTCTTAAAGTCAGCACTAAGGCTCAACAGTAAGGATGGCCCATTGGGGCCATTGTGAGAGGCTTTCAGCAGACAATGCACACCTTTGTGATATTATCTGTAAAAAAAAATTGTTAAAAAATCTTCTGCTATGCTATCATTTTCTCTCAAAATAATTAATGGAGTGAAATTATAGCTATATATACATATGTAGCAATAAAATATTTATGAAAAGCAAAAACTGTAAAGAAAGCCCTATATTTCTTTAAAAAAATTTTTTTTTTTTTTACATTTTATTTGCTTTAAATATCAAATCAATTGGGATTGGATAAAGTCATCATCATGCCCTAAATTTATTTTTCTTGAATATTCTGTTTCATACTGCAATTCATCATATTACAGAAGTAAAATGGGTAGTGAATGGCATTTCATATTGCCTAGCAAGTGTTGCACATTTTCATCATTAGTAGGGATGTAACGATTCACTCAACTCACGATTCGATTCACGATTTTGATTTCACGATTCGATTCACAATTATTATTATTATTATTTTTTTACAAAATTAGATTTAAGACAAATTATAAATTAAATGTGTCCTTTTATTATTGCTTGGACAAAATGCTGCACATTTCTTTGTGAAATTGAAATATAACACTATAATAATATACTAATAATCTGGCATAATTGTAAAAATTAATATGTCTGTATGAACAATATGGTAAGCTATTAGTAAATGTGATTTTAAATGTTTTAACAGTGATTTTATAATATCTAAGCATGAATCCATGAAACCTTATTATTGACCTAGAGAGTCTAGAGAATAGTACTGCACTGATTTGATTGATTTTGAGTTAAAAACCGAGGACCAGTTCACAAAAGTAGGTTTTTAAAATAATCTCAAATATTTAATGAACAGTTTGATTGACAGCATTGGTCCCAGAGGTAAAGTTGTTCAGAATGAGGAGATCTATCATATGATAGGAAGATCTTGTGTTTTTGTGAATATATGTACATGTTCTACAATTTGAGGTCATTTACTACAGAAATACGTTGTTTTTGAGAACGTTTTAACTGTTATAGCGGCACCTATGGTCCAATATCTATTAAACGTTGCATGCTTGTTAAGTGTCTTCTGTCACATGTTGTCACCATGTTTCGTAAAGTTTTGAGTTTTCGTTTAGGTTTTATAGGCTTTGGGGTATATTTGACCACGCCCCTTTTAAAATGACCAAATTAAACATTTTTTTGATAATTATTGATCTAGAGAGTCCAGAAAATATTACTGCAGTGGTTAGATCGAGATTGAGCAAAAAACCTAGGACTAGTTCGCAAAAATAGGTTTTTAACATAATTGATAATATTTAATGAACGATTTGATTGACAGCATTAGTCACAGAGGCAAAGTTGTTTAGAATGAGGAGATCTATCATATGATATGAAGATCTTTTATTTTTGTGAATATATGTACATGTTCTACAATTTGAGGTCATTTTCTATACAAATATTGTATTTTTGAGGTCTTTTCAACTGTTATAGCGCCACCTACAGTCCGATCTCCATGAAACTTTGCATGCTTGCTAAGAGTCATCTGACACATATTTTCACCAAGTTTCGTAAAGTTCAGAGTTTTTGTTTAGGTTTTATAGGCTTTTGGGTATATTTGGCCAAGCCCCTTTTAAAATGACCCCATTATAGCTAACCAAAGGACAAAATTCAAATTTTTATTGATAATTATTGATCTAGAGAGTCCAGAGAATATTACTGCAGTGGTTTGATCGAAATTGAGTGAAAAACCTAGGACTAGTTCGCAAAAGTAGGTTTTTAACATATTTGAGAATATTTAATGAACGATTTGATTGACAGCAATGGTTCTAGAGGCAAAGTTGCTCGTTATGAGGAGATCTATCAAATGATATGCATATTATGTTGATGGGTGAAAAATCGTGCAATATACAATCGTTTACGCACTGAAAAAACGCAATTTCGCCCCCCAGTGGCCGATTTCTTTCAAAATTCTTACAGACCTTTAGGGCCATAAGAAGATCTTGTATTTTTGTGAATATATGTACGTTCTACAATTTGAGGTCATTTTCTGTACAAATATTGTATTTTAGCGCCACCAAGTGGCAGAGCTGCGAGTTTTTTTGTTTTTTTTTTGTTCAAAGATTGAGCTTGTACACATGTGTACCGAGTTTGGTGAAGATATCTCATTCCGTTCTAGAGTTATAGCTAAAATAACATTTGACTAACGTTAGCATAGACGTTTCTTTGCATGCTGTTGCAAACGAAAATCTAAATTTCAACTTTTTTTTGATAATTATTGATATTCAGTGTCTAGAGAATATTTCTGCAGTGGTTTGGTTCCGATCGGGCGAAAAACCTAGGACTAGTTCGCAAAAGTAGGTTTTGGACATAACTCAATTTTGCGGAAAAACCGTGCGTCGTAGAGTAAAATTTGCTGTAAGTATAAACTTTTGTTCTGAATGACCCAAGGATCGCAACGATGTAACATTTTTGAGTCTACGACAAATGGTGTACGAGCTACGGGCAAAAATGTCTGAAAATTTAGTTTTTTGCGCTGTAGTGCCCCCCTTTGACCGATTGTGCCGGCTCTTTGCGCCTCTTTACTTCGCATGCTTGCTAAGAGTCATCTGACACATGTTTTCCAAGTGGCAGCGCTGCACAATTTTTTTTTTATTTGACCAAAGCTTGAGCTCTTACACATGTGTCCCGAGTTTGGTGAAGATATCTCATTCCGTTCAAGAGTTATAGCCATTTTAGTAAAATTGGCCCCACCCCTTACGAACGTTTTGGGGTCCCTATGCGACAGTGAGGTGAAATTATTGATATTCACTGTCCAGAGAATTTTTCTGCAGTGGTTTGGTTCAGATCGGGCAAAAAACCTAGGACTAGTTCGCAAAAGTAGGTTTTTAACGTAATTGAGAATATTTAATGAACGTTTTGATTGACAGCAATGGTTCTAGAGGCAAAGTTGCTCGTTATGAGGAGATCTATCAAATGATATGCATATTATGTTGATGTGTGAAAAATCGTGCAATATACAATCGTTTACGCACTTGAAAAAACGCAATTTCGCCCCCCAGTGGCCGATTTCTTTCAAAATTCTTACAGACCTTTAGGGCCATAAGTCGAACATGCCCACTGAGTTTCGTCCCGATCAACCTCCGTTAACCTTGTCTTATAGGTGCTTTGAATTTACTTCAAAATGGCGGGAAAACCGGACCTCGTAGAGCAAATCTAAACTTCTAAGGCTTTTGTCCGTCCTGACCCAAGGATTCCAAAAGTGTAAAAGTTTTGAGTCTACAACAAACGGTCTAGGAGCTATAAGCAGTTTAGTGTTTTTGATCGCTGTAGCGCCCCCCATAGGCCGATTGGGGTGAGTCTTTGCACCTGAGTAGCGAGCCAGACTACTACCTTTTCACAAAGTTTCAGCTCTCTAGGCCTTACAGGTTATTCTGCACAATCAGTTTTAGGGAAGAATAATAATAATAAAAATCCTTACAATTACAATAGGGTTTCAGCACTGCGTGCTTGAACCCCTAAATATCTGCATGTAACAGAAACAGAAGACGAGCTGAATGAGACGCAGATTCACTCTCTGCCAGCAGGTGGCGCTTAAAGCGTTTCCTGGTTTCCGCTGTAAACAAAGCAGCGCTGAACTTATGAACTTTAATATGCATTATACAGAGGCAAGATGAAAAGAAAAAATACCATCTAAACTTTTCTAAAGACAGTAAGTTCCCCTCAGACATGCATTCATATAAACTCCTACACCTAAATGAATCGCGATTTGTTTAGCATCTCAACCGATTTGAATCGTCACATATTTGAATCGATTTTCAACCGGCTCGCAGTTAATCGTTACATCCCTAATCATTAGTGAGCCAGGTTGTAAATTACATAGTTTAAGATTGAAGAACGAATATTTACAATATCAGACATTTTCCAACATCACTAGTTTTTTTTTATTAATTATTGTTACTTTCTATGGTGCATCTGCTCCAGTAAAAGATTTTACACCATTTTTAGGAACTCAAAATTTGCCTCTAAAATCTATATATTTGTGTACATATGTATATTTGCTAGATATTTATTTTATAACTTTAGTAGGAAAACTTGACCACTTTTTACTTCTGTTAGTATATAATATCTTTGACAATTAGATGTTAATATTGTTCATATTTTATGCTTCGACAGTAAGGCATTTAGGCACTTCTAGATGTGGTCTTTCAGTTGTCTGATCAAAATGGGCTGTGTACAGTCAGGGAGGAATGCAGAGGACTACATGCGGTTCATTTTAAAGGCTGTGTTTCTGCAGGGAGGTGCATTTCATACAAGTTCCAAGATAAGCGTCCAAATCAAAATTCAGACCTGCAGCACTTCTGATTTGAATACAAGCCACGTATACCCTGTCACTATAAGAAGTGCTTAGGTAATTATGTTGAGATTACTAACGGTTCCTCTTCTGTCCTAAAATACAGATTTTTGGAGATGCCTAAACCTTTTAAAACCTCAAACTGAAATGCTTTGACAGTCTGTTGATGATTTGACTGTTTCGTGTTACGTTGGGTTTAAATTTAAAAAAGGATAAATTTGCTCAGTTTGTGAACATGCTAAAAAGCATTATTATATCTGTACATTAATTTTTGTTCTTAATAAATGCATCAGTTTTGCAGGGTTTTTAGTAAAAATCAGTGTACTTGGTTTTGCAGTGTAAGCTTCCTAATGTGACCATCATAAGTTTGTACATACAATATGGTAGTATGCAAAAGTTATTATAGGTCAGGCTTAAAATACACCATTCAATTTTATACAGTCCATCAGTTCCATTTCTGCATCAACAGATACGCATTCGTAGTGGCATTTTTCTTAGATTGCATTCAGATCTTGACATAGCATAATTGAGACTTTAAATCTGAACATTTCTTGCAGAAAGTAGGGAGCGAAGCAAATTGGTGTGATTCTCATAAATGTCAGCCAGCGGCTTTATTTTCTGCCTTTCTCTGCAGTCTGTGGATGGTGCAGAGAGTGATTAGAGAACCTACAGGCTATAACTACCTGTTTGTGTCACAAGAACTTTACAGATGGATTTTTCTGAGTAAATATATCATAATGTCTCCATTTTCAGGTCAGTTAAAATCTGTTATGGAACATGTGCTGGAATTCGCCGTTTGTGAGCTGAGTAAAATCGCGGAAGACAGCTTTGACGACCTGCTCTCGGAGTTCACCAAGAAGGAGCGGGAAAACCAGATATTAAAAGAGCAGTTACAGGACAAGAACATAGTGGAGGACAGTGATGTGCTTGCTGTGGAAACGGAGGACCGCGAAAACGACTCTGCCTCTCCTAGCAGTTCCAAAGCGGAAAAGCAAGAGTCGAAAGGCCTGCAGGACCAATCGCACAAAAAAGAGTGGGAAAAAACTGAAACCACAAATGGTACAAACTGTTTTATTGTCTAGTAGTTGATAATTAGAATGCATGTACACTACTGTTCAAAGGTTTGGGGTCTGTAAGATGCTTTTGAAGAATGCTCACCCAGGCTACATTTATTTGATCAAAAATACAGTAGCCTATAAACGGTAATATTACAAAATATTATTAAATGTAAACAATTACGATTTTTTTGTTTTGTTTGTTTGTTTTAAGATATATTTTTGGCATTTATTGCCTTTTATTAGGACAGGACAGTAACTTGTAATTTATTCCTGTGATGCAAAGCTGAATTTTCAGCATTATTACTCCAGTCTTCAGTGTTTATTATTTTACATATAAATATTATTATCAATGCTGAAAACAGTTGTGCTGCTTAATTTTTTGTGAAAACCTTTACATTTTCTTTATTTGAAGTAGATTTTTTTGTAACATTATAAAATCTTTAGTCACCCTTAATCAGTTGAATGCATCCCACCTGAATAAAAGTATTAATTTCTTAAATTAAAAAAACAACTAAATAAAACCTACTGACCCTGGTAGTGTAAAGTTGGATATAATCACTTCTTTTTGTGGAAAGAATTTACTCCCAATGAATTGTGCCCACTGATAACATTGTTTATTTGCATATTACTGTCCGTGTTGCTTTAGGGATCGGTTCACTAAACGAATTATGAAAATCAGGTAACTGTAATCCTATCTAATCCTATTTGTTTGATGCAGTTCCCTAACTTTCAGGCTGATTCTGAGCACTAAGTTGTGGAGGGTTCAGACTATCGTGATATGGCTTACTTAACTGTAACTACATCATTCCTCTACCTGGAACCTGAAACGTCTCTGAATGAAGTTCTCAATGTTCCTGTATTTGTCGTTGGGTATCAGGCTGGAAATGCAACTGTTGTCCATCGTTTGATTGGCTCCTACGATCAATAAAAATGTACACAAACATTACTTTTAAATAAAATTCTGTTTAGTGCCCACTTTCCATGGGCAGAAATCAATTGCACCTGGCTTTTGAGAATAAGATTCAATCAGATTTTTCATAGAAGGCATGTCTGTGCTAAAAAATTACTCTGAGTTCATTTAAATATGGCTGGTGTGGAGCTAATGTTAAAAAGCTGATGTAAAATGCTGAGTATTCAATATAATATACCCAATGTTCAAAGGTAATATTATACCAAAATTTAATTTCCCCTTTTATTAATGCATTATATTGGCACGCCTCAGTTTATTGTTCAGTGGCGGACAGAGCAGAAACAAAAGTACTTTATTGTTTTTCCATCTGTTCTTTGGGTTTCATTCAGACTTCTATTTTTAAACTGTTATGTAAAAAAAAAGCAGACCAGGCCAACGATTCGGCTCTCAATAAATGTCTTGTTTTCAGACTGATAGCGCCTGCATTGCAGGTAATTATTGAATAAGACCCAGGTGTTTGTACTGAAATATGGTCATGGTTTTCAGTTATTATTAATTTCATTCTAACTAGTTATTGCTTTCAAATGCAAAAATCACCTTTAAAAGCGAATTTTATGTTGTGTACAAGTGAATTGCAACAAAACATCTCTGGATATTTGAATGCGAAATCAGCAGATAAAGGTCATTTGGTTTCCAATTTCCTTAAGTGTGTAACCCTACTTATTTAAATGAATGGAGATAATTAACCCTGAAAAATAAGTCATTATTTTTCATTTCCATCTCTATAAGGTTTTTTTTTTTGTTTTTTTTTCAACAGAACCAGACAAGCAGACTGTCATTGCAGTGGCTCAGGACTGGGTGCCCATCCTGGACAAAGTCTTCGGGCAGAAGTGGTGCAGTGACCTCTGGCAGTTCAAAGAGGTCACCACCAGTAAAGAGGAGCGCACTGGGCTGAGCTCGGGCTCGGTGACCGACATGGACAGCTTAATTCGGGAGACGCTCATGCCGTCTTGCCTGGCCACTCAGAGGAAGTTATACAAGCTGTACACTCACTACTTTACATTGTAGCAAAGTGTCATTTCTTCAGTGTTGTCACATGAAAAGATATAATAAAATATTTACAAAAATGTGAGGGGTGTACTCACTTCTGTGAGATACTGTATATACATATTTAAACAAATTAGATTTAAAAAAGTAACCTAAAAAGTAGTCAGAATACATTATCTAAAATGAGTAACCTAGATTGTGTCACTAACAACAGTTTTCATTATGTAATTAACAAAGTACAGTTTCTACCCAGCACTGAGTAGGGTTGTAATTTGAAATCATACCAACTTTTCAAGTCGTTGTCTTTGTATATACAGGTGACGAATCTCAAATCAGATCCCCGTCAATGTTGCAAAGACTCCTGACGCTTCCTTCCCAGCTTCTTGAGGATGACGATGAGTCCATGGATGCCGTTCCCAGTATGGAAGTGTCCACAGATCCGGCTGATTTGCAAGTCGGTAAGGGCTCAATGAGTGACCAGATGAATAAGAAAAAGGAAGAGGAGGATAATGACGAAGAGGACAACGAAGATGGCGACGAGACGACGGACAGGACTGAGTCCTTGAAACACAAAGGTAGGAGAAAATCCCATGCTTGCAAAGAGTGCGGCAGGAAGTTCAGCCGAGCGCATCTTCTCAGAGCCCATCGACAAACGCACGAGGAGACGCCCAACCGATGCCCACAATGTGGAAAGAGTTTCTCCCAGTCTTCAAGGCTCCAGGCTCACTTACGGACGCACACGGACAAAACGATATGAGAGAGTGTAGATGAAAGAAATTTAGGAGAATAGGTGGGGAGGTTTTCCAGTGATTTGTTGCTTCTCGAAGTGAGTCAGACTTTCAAATTCATTTCAAGTACTGATAATGGAAATGCAAGAAACGTGTAGCCTTTTTTGCTAGTTTGAAGGTACACTGAGGTAATTAGACATCCGACACAATTTAAGATGTTTTTACCTCCATTTCGTTTCCCTAATTTTAGGGATTATTGGAAGAAGCAAATACTAGTAACAACAAGCTGTGTACACAGTGTAAATATCAAAGTAGGGCTGCATAGACCATCACAATAAGGATCGAAGAATCTTTTTCCATTGGGTGTTTTTTCATAATTCAAGTTTTAAAAGATCCTAAAACTTTGTAAATATTTTAAACATGTTACATGAAGATGTCGTGGAAAAGGAATTCGCTAGTTAATAGGCCCACGCAGCATGCTGGTCTTGTTTCTTTTTACAACATTTGGAATGTGATCAAACGAACCAGAGATAGCGTAACGCGTTTCCTGCGATCGAATCAACCAGTTTTTCATATGTCCTTACCGACTTAGTACTCAACATGAAATACCTCTTGTGTTCAGATGTCATACTGGATTTTTATATAATTAAAGTCTCGACTTACATGTCAGATTCTAGATGTTTTCTTTAACCTTTCGCCATGGGTCGAGGATGGCTTACAGTTTTTGACTTGAACTTGCACAATTGTCATCGATTGCATGACGTGCACAACCAAGGATATCTTCAAGAGGCAAGGAGTCTGAGGACGAGATGACAAGAAAATTGCATTGAAATGGTTATTGGAAAGAAACTTGAAGCTCCTAACTCTTCATATTCTCATTTCATTGACTTTAAAAGAGAATCTGACTTTCCTAGTATCCTCAACTAGAGTAGCGTCTTCCTGTTTGCGTGAAGTGTTCGCATGGCTCAACATCTTGAACTTGGAGAAATGCTCAGTTGCCGGTTGTGAGATTTGGTTTTCCCAGCATCGGTGGCATGTATCTGAATACGTAGTCTTCCTTAGGGAAGCCGTTATCTACCATTTCCAGAGAGGCAGACGGATCCTGCACTTACAATTTATGCCCTGTATCGAAGGAATATAGGTCCCACCTGTTACGCACATTCCCACTCTCGACCCTGACTTTTTACAATATCTCTGTCAGTAATAAGCATGATGGGGGGGAAAAAGTACAAGGTGTTACTGTTACTTCTCGGATCAATACCTCATCGATGGGACCATATCTTTCGGGACTTCTGCAATATCAGGAGTTAAAGGGATAGTTCACCCAAAAATGAAAATTTGATGTTTATCTGCTTACCCCCGGTCCTGCTCAAAAAAAAAAAAAAAAAAAGTTTACAAATGGAACGGGACCGGCCAGTTGGCCTGCTTATTTGATTGTGCATTTAAAAATGTGGCTTATTTTATTTTACGCTACTTAATATGTCCCTGTAGGAAGGTACCAAGAACTTGCGACCCAAAGATTACAACGAAGGGAAAACTTTTTCGACCATACATACTCTTATAGGATTGTATTGCTTTTTTTTAACAATATGGGCCATTACATTTTACATTATGATCCCTAAGCTTCTTTCAGATGTATTGAGTATTGTAACTTCATTAGTAGACTATAATGAAGTACTTTATCTGTTTAGTGCCTAGATTTAACCGTTCAATAAGCTGATCTTATAGGTGTTGGTGATGATTGAGAGGTTGATTAATTGTTTAGCACCCTGCCTTTGTTAAAAAAAAATGACCAGAACTCTTTTCTTTCTTGTGCTTAGTTCTTTCACCTGAACAGTCAGCTCTAGATATTGTACCAGTTCTCTTTAATTATGTTACTGCTAGTCAAATCTGACTTCAATGTTAAAATAATTCAGTATGTTTCATCAATTCAGACTGCTGGGAGGGATACCAGGAAGAGTTAGTTCACCCAAAAATGAAAACCCTGAGACATTTCTCAAATTATCTTACAGGTTTGGTCATGCAGGTTTGAAGGTGAGTAAATGAAGAGAGCTTTCATTTTTGACTGCACAATCCCTTTAAAGGAATAGTTCATCCAAAAATAAAATTGTCATCATTTGCTTTGATCTTTTGATAAATGTTGGTTGCTGGTAGTTATTGACCTCCATAGTTTGGAGAGAATAATAGATATCGGCAGTTAACAACATTGTTCAAAATATGACCTTTTGTGCTTAACAGAAGAAAAAATTCATACAGGTTTGGAACAACATGAGGGTGAATCAATAATGACAGAATATTTATTTTTGGGTGAACTGTCTCTTTAGGCTAATTACAGCTCATGGATCCAAAAGACTATTGTATAAAGACTATGATATTAGTAAGAGTGACAATATTATGGTATATTTGCATTTGTTCTGGGTTACAATAAGCAATTTAAATGAATATTGAAGGACTTGAATTTTGCATTTGACTTAATGCCATGAAACGGCCCCATGTACGCCCATCTATTTATGACCATGAATTAAAGAATCTTGGCATGTAAAATCGCTCTGGTCCACAGATATTTATTCAGTTAGTACTGGCGAATGTGTGATGCAGTCTCTTGTAAAAAAAAATGACATTGCAACTTTGTGGGGTGTGTTTGTTTGCGTGTGTGCGTCTGCAGTCACTGACTTTCCTTGAAGTGCATCATAACTCAATTGACCGGCATTAATACCCTACACCTGTTATTTTATTTATTTTTACTTTTTTGTAACCTTTTTTATGAAGCAAAATAAACAGCATCTTTCTGCCAAACAGTCTGAAACATGAGCTTTGTGATGCAGTCCAACATTCGCCCAGAGAACTGCATTGTTCTAATGAACTACTTAAGCATTTTAGTGTTTTGTTTATGTTATGCATGATGACTCCATTTAGTGGTTTGTTACTTTTTAAGAATCTGTATTGTCATGTATTGAAAAGAACACTTGTTGTAACAGACCAATTGGATCAACTGTTTACCATGGATCATGGTTAGTAGTTTTCTGTTTTGTTATGTTATGGTATAGTAGCTCTAAATGGATTATAGAGTTCAGCATTTGACCAATAAATGCCAAGTATTACTTTTGTACCATTTTCTTTTCTTCCTTTTTTCTTCTGTTTTCCTGTTACTCCATACATCCACACCTCAGTTTTGTTGGTAGTCTGAAAGCATTGCTCAGTTCATTACCTCAGGACTCATTCACATTGTTTTAGCATATTTATGGTGAAAGTAGACAAATGTTAAATTTGGGTTTACATTCAGTAATATTTTTTGTTGAAATCTCTAAATTGGGAGAAAAAAAAAAAAGTGATAAGGGTGATTAATGAAAACTTTCTATTTAATCAATATTGTTATTTTACAGTAAAAGCACATTATGATCCAGGTAATTATGAACCACATATACAGAACATCAATACTAAATCTTTTCCTTTCGAGAGTTGACCAAATTTTGTGCAACATCGAAAGTCATTATTATTGGGAAGTTGTTTGTTTGTATTTTTTCCATCTTTTAGGAATGCCTGTTGTTGTAACCAGCGTTTAATTTCTACTTCTTTTCCAAAAAAAAAAAAAAGATTTTACCTATCACTGAAATGTCTTTTAATGTGACTGGAAGTAGTTGTACATTTGAATTATGGCAATACATTAAAAAGGTGGAATATTGCATCAATTACATGCTTTGTCATTTTTCATTCTAAGTCTTGAATTGTATCATCCATAAAACCTGCTTCCTTCATTTCTACCTGTGCAACAGTAGAGCGGGGTGTTTATCTCTCAGCTGAGTTTCTGAACTCTATGTAGCTGGGATCTCTAGAAATGAATGTTTTTCCTAAACATTGATGCACAGATGTGCAAAAGGCAACCAATCAAATGGCCCTAGGTTTTTTTGTTTTTGGCTTTCTAATAAATTCTACAGTAAAGTCCTCCAGCTAGATGCAACTTGAAAAAGCCTTCCTGTTTGCTGCTATTGTGATGTTCTAAGCAGTAACAGCTGTGTGACACTTGCCGTTTGATTTGTATCAGTTGTGGAAATTGCTGCATACTGCAGTCTGTGAGATGCACCTTCACAGCAAATGAAATAACTTACAGGATGAATATACAGTTTATGTCTGCCTATTTTGTTTTTAAAGAAGTAGCTAACCCAAAAATTAAAATTCTCAACCTCAGGCCATCCAAGATGAAGATGAGTTTCTTCATCAGAACAGATTTGGAAAAAGTAAGCATACATCACTTGTTCACCAGTGTATCCTCTGGAGTGAATGGGTGCCGTCAGAATGAGAGTCCAAACAGCTGATAAAAGTATCACAATAATCCACAAGTAATCCACGCCACTCCAGTCCATCAATTAACATCTTGTGAAACAAAAAGTTCCTTGTAACAAATCCATGATTAAGTCATTTTTTAAGGGTTCCTCCACCCCAAAATGAACATTTTGTCATTAATCACTTACCCCCACGTCGTTCCAAACCCGTAAAAGCTTCGTTCGTCTTCGGAACACAATTTAAGATATTTTGGATGAAAACCGGGAGGCTTGTGACTGTCCCATTGACTGCCAAGTAAATGACACTGTCAAGGCCCAGAAAAGTATGAAAGACGTCGTCAGAATAGTCCATCTGCCATCAGTGGTTCAATCTGAATTTTATGAAGCGAGAATACTTTTTGTACGAAGAAAGCAAAAATAGCGACTTTATTCAACAATTTGTCTCCTCCGCGTCACCGTAGCACCATTTTTGGAGAGTATCCACTGAACTGCGTATACTGTTCTACTTGTCTGTGTCTGTGTGATTTGAACGAAAACAGCGTATCCGTGTGGTGCGGCTGACACAGAACAGCATACGCAGTTTGCGTTCAGTGGATACTCTCCTAAATGGCGCTACGGTGATGCGGAGGAGACAAATTGTTGAATAAAGTCGTTATTTTTGTTTTCTTCGCGTACAAAAAGTATTCTCGCTTCATAAAATTCAGATTGAACCACTGATGGCAGATGGACTATTTTGACGATGTCTTTCATACTTTTCTGGGTCTTGACAGTATTATTTACTTGGCAGTCAATGGGACAGTCACAAGCCTCCCGGTTTTCATCCAAAATATCTTAAATTGTGTTCTGAAGACGAACGAAGCTTTTACGGGTTTGGAACGACATGGGGGGAAGTGATTAATGACAACATTTTCATTCTGGGGTGGAGGAACCCTTTAACTTTAAACCTTTGCTTTTGGCCAGAATACAAGTCCATAATCCATAATAACACTATGTCCAGTAAAAAAGTCCATCCCCTGTTGTCCTCTCACATTTTAGCAAAGTGAAGTTAAAAATGTCTTGATGGATTTGTTTCTTACAAACACGCAGCTTTTTGCTTCAAAATATGTTAATTGATGGACAGGACCAAACGACCAAACGGTGAAAATTTTATGGGCACTGTAAAATAAGCTTCTGAAATCTCTTCCCATTTAATGGTGATTGATTATATCTCTCATGTTATGTCGTACTGCCTCTTAAACTTTTCAATTGGTTTCCTTGTGGCCCTGTTGGCACATTACCCACAGTTGTGTCATCTGTAAGATGTGTCTAAAAGCGTAATGGAGACAAATACATCATTGGAAGGAAGATTAACCATTTCTAACTACATTTCATATATCTGCATCTAAACAGAGGATCAATTTTACCATCTCGTCCTCTGGGGTTTGATTATGGAGCAAAACACTATCATATATTTTTAATATATAATGCAATACAATTATATGAATTATTCACAATTATTCAATTATAAACATGAATAATTCATTTTATAATTCATATTTCATTCACTATATATAATGAATGTCTTGTGTGCAAGTGCACCTGGGCCAAAAAGAGGAGTGCATTTGCTTTCTTTTATGTATTACACATTTTTAAATGAGAAAGACATTGGTTATTGTGTAGAAATCATTCTGTGGAATGAGTGATTCTGATTCTCATTATACACTACTATATCCAGACAGTGTAACCCAGACTGCCTGTTATTCATGTTGAGAGCAGTAGGAACTTGTTTGACAATGCAAGATTTTTTTTGTCATTGAAAAAAATGCACAGAACAACGAATATCAACGCCTCTTATATGTTTTTTTATTTGATTCAATTTCACTGCTTGCTCTTAATAATGGCAATATTTTGTGCAGCAAATTATTTTGCATTATTTCTATTTTCTGCATAGGATTCATATTAAAGGAATTTTATGCATAAAGGTAATGTAGCATTTACATTTGCAGAATTAAATAATATTTTCCATTTATTATTATCTTTAAACTTCATAACTCCATTCTAGAACTCCACTTTTGAAAACAATCACATCTGGTTCCAATGGGCTAAACGAATAACAATTCATATAAAAATACAATAAAGTGAAATAAATAATAATTTAGTTTGTGTAGATTATTTTTATTTGAAATTCATTACATTATGCATTTTTTCATATATCAGTAGTCCTTATTAAGCATTTTTATTTAAATCCGTTTCACATTTTTCTCTTATCAATGGTTATATTTCACATATGTACTATTATGCATAATAGGAACTGACACTCATTTGATTTTTTACAACCCCTTTGTCCTGTGCAATAGAATGCAGGTCTCATCATTTACATATCATTGATTAATGACAATCATGCACTATCCATCCACTCCATAACAACTGTGGAGTGCCAGAGCATGTGATTCTCCTCTCTAGTCCTGAGCTTTTGTTATGAGTAACTGCTGATGTATCTTTTCCTTCAGATGATGTATGATGATGATAGCATTAAATTAGCCAGAGAAGGAACGAGACATCTGGTTGCACAAAACACATTTTCTAAACCTGTGCAGATGTTTATTGTATTCATCGCGGCCTCGTCTTCGAATAACACGCACGAAAACGAGCATTTGTAGGAAGTAAACAAAGTATCAGCTAAGTGAACTGTACCGCTGCGCGCGCATTTACATTTTTACGACGGAAGTGAAACGGCTCAAACCCGGAGGAAAGCGACAACGGGAGTGAAAACGAAGCGGAATTAGTCAATGAGAGGGAGGAGAGAGCGAAAGAGAAGGAGTGTGTGCGACAGCCGACAAGGAGGCTGCAGGACGCTGGGGCCGAGGTGGACGTGGCGGGTCCGGCAGGGGTTTGATGTGGGTTCCGCTTACGGCGCGTTGACGGCCGCAAAAAAAAATAAAAAATGAACAGGTAAAAAAAATCGCCGAGGCGTTCTCCCGATCGGTTTTATTCGCGTTCTGCTATTTTCATCTTTTTTTCCTCCTGTCTCTCCTGATAGGTGGTGATGAGAGCGTGCATGAACCGCGCAAGTCATGCAACTCACCACGTACGCTCTTCTATCTCAGCGAGCGTTTTGCATTGTTATGCAAAGGTGAACGAGTCGATGTTTGCGTTCAGAAGTTGAAGCTGGCTCAACTTTCCCTCAGCGGATCGTTCAGCTGGCTGATGCAGCGACGTTCTGCTACAAACAAGATGGCCACTGGCTCGCGCACGCTGAAACTGTGGCATTTTTACCCTCCTGCCTTTGTATGTTCTTCATCACCACCGCTGGAAACACCGAAACGCGCCCTTGCATGCCGATATACCCGCTATTGGCACCCCGTTCTGTGTTTGTATCGCACGCTCTCCGTTCCAGGGCGTCATGGATTAAAACGTTCTCTCGTAAGAAAAAAAAAAAAGCAAAAGATTTATTGTGTGCAAAAACGCCGCCAGATTCAAGAAAGGCAGCAGAAAAGTGCATGATGCGTGGCGAACTAGCGAAGCTACCTTGACTAGTTGCTTTAGTGATTTCCAGTAAAATCGACGAGCTTTTGCGCGTTTTTACAACGCACTTTTACGTCAAGTTTCTTTATCTTTTTATTTTTGTTATCTTTGTTTTTCGCCGGCCTAAAATGTGTACTTTCAATCAGTCGGCACAGACAATTACACAAATGCCACGACATTGTAATTATACATTTATAAGCTTGAATCCCGCGCCTTTGTCTTATTCCCTCACAAATTTGCATGGTATTTTTATTTTGTGCGACTCTTTAATAATAAATTATGATGGGAACATCTGGTTGTAATGCCCCTGCAATGTGTCAGATTGACTTTGACATCTTAATGGGTGGATGCTTATGTCAGGTTATTGTTCTCGTTCATGATACATGCTGTAAGCATGTATTAGTGTTCTGCAGAGCAAAAATATACCAAGGGTTTGTGTAATTTTGTGTTTTGCGTAAACATGTTTGTCACATGCATTCAAGCCATGCAAACAACAGCCATTTTGAAATTACTTTTGAAGTACATGCAAAATAACAAATGTGAATCAGTGTTTAATTGAGCATTACTTGAAATGCTAAATTTTCCCTTTAAAGTAGATTACATTTTGACAGCTTAAAGGGTTAGTTCACCCAAAAATGAAAATTAGGCTGTGTTTTACTCACCCCCAAAGCATCCTAGGTGTATATGATTTTCTTCTTTCAGACGAATCCAGTCGGAGTTAGATTAAAAATTGCCCTGGCTATTACAAGCTCTATCATTGCAGTCAGTGGGTGTTGCAGTGCTTCAGTCCAAAAGAAGTGAAATAAAAAGCGCCCATCCATAAAAAAAAAGTGTCTCACATTGCTCCGGGGGGGGGAGGGGGATGAACAAAGGCCTCCTGTAGCGAATCGATGCGTTTTTGTTAGAAAAATATCCATATTCAAAACGTAATAATCACTTTAATCTAGCTTGCGCTCACTGTTGTAAACGGAAGCAGTTCCAGGCGGATGACAAATGAGGTCGGCTTTGCGCATGCGCCGCTCAGAAGTGACGCACGCGGAAACGCAGCGGAGAGATCAAAACAAAACAACGGTCACTAATTAGAAGTACAAAACGAGGATTTGTAAAGAAGAATGTCAGAGGATTTCGATATAAGCCAAGAGGAGACTGGTTTTCCTTTGCTAAAGTAAGGAAACTTTGCTTCCTTTGATCCTGTAAACAAACGTTGGTTTTCACGAGCAACGCAGAACTCATACGTCATGCTCCCGGAGCTGCTTCCGTGTACAACTGCTGGCGCAAGCTAGATTAAAGTGATTATTACGTTTTGAATATGGATATTTTTCTTACAAAAAAGCATCGATTCGCTACAGGAGGCCTTTGTTCCCCCCCCCCCGGAGCCGTGTGAGACATTTTTTTTATGGATGGGTGCTTTTTATTTAACTTCTTTTGGACTGAAGCAATGCAACACCCACTGAGTGGCATTAAACAGCTTGAAAGACCAAAGACAATTTTTAATATAACTCCGACTGGATTCGTCTGAAAGAAGAAAGTCATATACTCCTAGGATGGCTCTGAGGTGAGTAAAACACAGCCTAATTTTTGGTGAACTAACCCTTTAAGTCTGCACAAGGTCCATTCAAGTAATATCGGAATAACTGCATTTGTGAGATCAGTGTACATGAATGCTATCATAAAGTCATAATTACCAATGGAAAACTCCGAAGCTATTCAATTAAACAATAATGATGAAAACAAATTGCTTCATAAGCTGCAATTGTGAATGCTAATGGTACAAATTAGTTTGCATGCATTTGTTTGTTTATGAAAAGTAGCAATAAAGTTAGCCAGAAAATAATATTTAGCTGGTTTGTGATAAAACAGACGTGTGACCAAACTATATTTCCCAGCACATGTTAAAATATACAGATAAAAAAATATGAAATTGTCCACCATGTGTCAATTCAACCCAATCTGTATTTATAAAGCACATTAAAAAATACAAAGGAAGACCAAAGTGCTGTACAGGAGGAAAAAAAAAAAGATACATAAAACATTACATAGAAAAGACCATACTAAAAACAAATAATATAATACCCAAAATTGCAAACCTGTTCAAATGCCAATTAAAGTGTTAAGTCTGCTTTTAAAAACATAAAAATAGTGATTGGATTTAATCTTCACCCTCCACAGAAAAAGCACCAGGTCTGTTTTCTGACTAAAATTACTTGACCGTGTAATAATTGTGATGTGTGTTGGTTCTCTTCCAACTTTAATACATTTTGCACTAATGTCAAAAAATATATAAAACTTGCATCATAATGAAATTTTATTAGCAATGTTTTTGGTCAATTAACTTCCTCAGGCTCAGTAAATGTAAAAAAAAATGCATTAAGAATGCTTACAGCTGCTAATAAAGGCCACACCTCCAATTACACAGCTAATATAGGGGGGAAAAGTTCAAATACTCATTACAAATAATAAAGAAAAACAAACATAATTCTAGACCCAAATGAGCAATAATACAAGAATTTTAGCACAAAAAAAATGGAGAAAATTTGGTTCCATTGTTTAAAATGTTTTGCATAGTTTTACGATTTTGTATCTAAATAAAGGAACATTCATTTGGTGTTTAAATGCTGTGCATTGAATTGTTTTTGTCTTTTATTTCCCCATCCAGGAGCCAGGGGAATCACCGTTGTTCCTAACCCAGGCCAGAGGTTGTCGTGGCAGTGGTGACGATCCCCACTCAGGAACCCCGCTTTTATCTGTGTGAAAGTAAGGTATAATACTCATAACAGACGCTTTGGTCAGGCGGTGGAGTAGTTTCCACCAGGATGGCAGAGTTGGAGACAGAATGCATCACTTTAGGACTAAACAATTTGGTGTCGGAGTGCGGTACGCCCCCTCCGCTTGACCCTTTACAAGCAGAGTGCACCACGCCAACCCTGACCATGCTGTCGTCAGAATGTAGCACGCCGACGCTCAGCTCGCTGGCCTCAGAGATCGTGGAGCCCATGGCTATGCTGCCGTGCATCAAAAGCGAGCCCGACCTCGACCTCGACCTCGACCCCATCTGCACGGTGGACCTGTCTGTGATCCAGCCCCTGAGCACGGCCGAGCTGGGCTCCGAACAGATCAAGATGGAGATCAGCGGCCTGGACTACATCAAATCGGAGCACCACAGCGACCTCCATTCCTTCCACAGCACGGAGCTGGACTCCTACAAGTCACACTACGAACCCAGTCTGGTGTTCGACTACATCACTCACGTCTCGGACAGCTTGGAGTACATCAAGTCGGAGCAACATTCGGACCTCCACAGCTACTACGCCAGCGAGCTCGGCGCCATCAAGACCGAGTACGAGCCCAACCTCATGTCCAGCCACATCAAGACCGAGATGAATGGCTTGGAGTCGATTCACATGGCGGAGCTGCGCACCGAACTCAACAAGCTCCGGCCTGAAACCGTCATCGACAGCATGGGGAAAATGGACTCGGATTTCCAATCGGGAAACCTTTACGAACTGACGTCCGTCCAGGCGAGCAAAGCGACTGCCGCGCACAACCAAACCAGCACAAAAGGCCATGCGCCGACTCCACGCAAACCTCGCAACCTCACAGGTGAGAAGCCATTCTCCTGCACTCAGTGCGGGAAGAACTTCAGCACCCTGGGTAACCTGAAGACTCACCAACGCATCCATACCGGCGAGAGGCCTTACACCTGCTCCCAGTGCGGGAAGAGCTTCGGGCAGGCTGGTAACTTGAAAAGGCACCAGCTCATCCACACGGGGCAAAAACCTTACACTTGCGCGCACTGCCCGAAGGGTTTCACCAAAGCGGACGATCTCCGCTCGCACCAGCGACTGCACACGGGCGAGAAGCCATTCAGTTGCGCAGAGTGCGGTAAGAGCTTCGGCCAAACGAAGGAACTCAAAGCCCACCAGTTGAGCCACACGGGAGAGCGGCCCTTCTGCTGTTCACTGTGCGGCAAGAGCTTCACTAAAGAGTCGAGTTACCGCAATCACCAGCAAATCCACACAGGCGAGAAGCCCTACAGCTGCTCCCAGTGTGGCAAAACTTTCAGCAATTCAGGGGTCCTCAGAACACACGAGAAGATTCACTCCGGGGAAAAACCGTTCGGCTGCACCCAGTGCGGCAAAAGTTTCGGTCGCTTGGGACATCTTAAAGCACACCAGCAAATTCACACGGGCGAACGGCCGTACACTTGCCAGCAGTGCGGGAAGAATTTCAGCCAATCAGGTCATCTCAAAGCACACGAGCAGATTCACAAAAAAGAACGGCCCGATCTTAGCAGTGGCAGTAACGATAGTAGCTAAAAGAAACCTCATTATGTCTCAAAAGTATTACTCTTTTTTTTGTTTTTGTTTTTTTTTTATAAAAGCTACAATATATATAAATATATTATAAAATATATATGTTTCATTATGTTTTCATACCTTACGTCTCCTCTTCTTTTCTTAATATCTTCTTTTGGGTACAGTTGTGACAGATTTTCTCTTATGAAAGTGTCTATGTTTGGGATCAGTGAGCTTACAGAGAGTCTTTGTATCTTGTCTGATCAGTGTCGTAGTGAGTGCCATTCTAGTTTCTTTCCTCCAGTAAAATACTCAGTGTACACGTTTATTGATAATATGTAATTCTTAAACCATGTACTGGAATTAATTATTAAAAGAAACTAATGTAAAAAAACAACAACAAAACAAATCTGCTGTTATTTTTTTATTTAGAATTCATTGAGTTCCTGTATTTCCATTGTGCATTTGAAGACATTTCTCACCCATGCCTTTATTTACAGCAGTGGCTAACAAAATAGACGGAATACTTAATATAAAAGGGATAGTTAACCCAAAAATGAAAATTATTTTAAATTTTTTTATTTTTATTGCAAACCTGTATAAGTTTCTTTTTACTGTTGAACACAAAAGAAGATATTTTGAAGATTGTTGGTAACCAAAAAGTTGACGGTAACCATATGATGAGAAAAAGTACTATGGAAGTCAAAGGCTACTGTCAACGGTTTGGTTACCAACATTCTTCAAAGTATCTTCTTTTGTGTTCAACAGAAAAAAGAAACTCACAGGTTTGGAACAACTGGAGGGTGAGTTTTAATTGCTTCGGCCAAACGAAGGAACTCAAAGCCCACCAGTTGAGCCACACGGGAGAGCGGCCCTTCTGCTGTTCACTGTGCGGCAAGAGCTTCACTAAAGAGTCGAGTTACCGCAATCACCAGCAAATCCACACAGGCGAGAAGCCCTACAGCTGCTCCCAGTGTGGCAAAACTTTCAGCAATTCAGGGGTCCTCAGAACACACGAGAAGATTCACTCCGGGGTAAGACCGTTCGGCTGCACCCAGTGCGGCAAAAGTTTCGGTCGCTTGGGACATCTTAAAGCACACCAGCAAATTCACACGGGCGAACGGCCGTACACTTGCCAGCAGTGCGGGAAGAATTTCAGCCAATCAGGTCATCTCAAAGCACACGAGCAGATTCACAAAAAAGAACGGCCCGATCTTAGCAGTGGCAGTAACGATAGTAGCTAAAAGAAACCTCATTATGTCTCAAAAGTATTACTCTTTTTTTTGTTTTTGTTTTTTTTTTATAAAAGCTACAATATATATAAATATATTATAAAATATATATGTTTCATTATGTTTTCATACCTTACGTCTCCTCTTTTTTGATGAATTCCGAGAGCTCTCTGACCCTCCCATAGACAGCAAGGATCCTTACACAATCGAGGTCCAGAAACGTAGTTGGGACATCGTTAAAATAATTCATGTGACACCAGTGGTTCAACTGTAATTTTACGAAGTTACGTTGTGCACAAAGAAAACAAAAATAACAACATTATTCAACAATTCGTCTCCTCCGTGTCACCCTGACACCATTTTGGAGAGTATCACATACGTAAACAACGTATGTACGCGGATACGTTGTTTACGCATGTGATACTCTCCAAAATGGTGCCAGGGTGACGCAGAGGAGATGAATGTCCTAACGATGTCCTTACTACGTTTCTGGACCTTGATCGTGTAAGGATCCTTGCTGTCTATGGGAGGGTCAGAGAGCTCTCGGAATTCATAAAAATATCTTAATTTGTGTTCCGAAGATGAACGAAGGCCTTACGGGTTTGGAACGACATGAGGGTGAGTAATTAATGACAGAATTTTCATTTTTGGGTGAACTATCCCTTTAAGGTTGGTGTGTGTTGCCTGCTTAGTCATAAAAATAACTTTTTGTTTTAGTTTTATTGTTTAAGTGTGGCTATTTTGGGATTTATTGAGTATCTCATCTTTGACTCTTGCGGCCAATTGTTCAAACAGCATCAATTAAACTGTAAATTAAACAACTTCTGCACCTGTAGGTTTTGGTCTACCTCCAATCCAGAAAAAAATTGATTGCATAGATGTGGATGAATGTAAGTGGTAGAAGAACGAAGCTTCTTTCTCACTTCTTATTAGGTCTCAGTTGCTGTTTAAACATTTTGTGATTTTTATATTTACATGTCATTCTTATGAGTCATAAAATGTTTAGAACAATTTGTTGACTATAGCTCAGTCATCTCTGTGGAATTTCTTAAACGGAGGTTTTTGTTACAGAGAAACAGGGAATGCACATGCGTTTTCAATCAAATTGGGTTTTAAAAGTAGTTAATCCGCAACACAACGTAAAGTTTAATAGCTGTAAAAAAGTTCTCAACAGTGGAGTTATTTGGAGTTGAGAAATTGGCGAATTGGATGTTCGAGTATAAATAAAAGCAACGTGCATTCTTCCAAGAATGTAAAAGTTAGAAATGTAATCTTTCTCCCCATACATATTAATTTGCGGCATTGATGTGTGTTTATTTTAATGTAATTCTGTGGGTCTGCACATGTTTTATCTCCAGCACTGATGATATTTGCAGGTCCTGTGAGAATCACTGAACTTGTTTTGTTTGACTCCAAATAGTTATCACCTAATTGGTGTCCCAATAGTCTCCTCTTTCACAAGGTAGCCAGTCTAATATAGGCTTAAGTAAACTTAGCATAAACTGAAAAGATCTGGAGCCTTTTTTCCCTAGTTGTGCGTGGGTTAAAAATGACAGATTGCGGCAACACGGATGTTGACCTTCTTAAGTCAAGTAAAACTCAACATATGGTTATTTTTTTATTTTACAGGCAGTTTTTATTGTCCGTGCATGGCTTGTGTAAGTACTTCAGCTTCATTAATGCTAAATGATTCAGACGTGTAGGGAACAGTGAAATGAGTTGCCAGTAGCTTCATGTTTAAGGATGTGGACTGATGATACAAAACCACAAAGGCTGAATTCCCACTGAACTCCCAGCTGTTCCAGGGTAATTATCCATGCAGTTAGTGAACTAAATGCATCTTTGAGGAGTTGTTGCGGACAACCCGGAATGACTTCAAGCTGTGTTTTACCTAGCATGGTTTTCTGAGTCAGATCTGTATTCACTGCTGGCTGATATTTATGGTATTTTGCAACACTGAATGCCACGAGGATATAGCTTACTGAAGTGAACTATAAGGTGTTTTTAATCTAAAAGCTGCCATTTAAATGTTTAATACTGACCTAAAAGTGATGTTTGATTTCCAAAAGAGGTGAAAACAGTTATTAACATTTGTAGGACGCAACCGTCTCAGTATCATTTTCATATCCAGGATTAGGTCACAGCGCGGTCAGCTCATCATTAGAGGTTTGTCATCAACACTTCCACTCACAAGATAAAAGCAACAGTAAGTACGTTTTTACCTTGAAATATATCGTCTAATAAGTCGAAGTTGTCTTCTGTATCTTTCCCAAACGTCAGTTCTTGCAGTAAGTTTGAAGAGCGGGTACAAAATTCCGCGAAAAGGGCGAATTGATTTAGGGCAGCAACAAATGCACGTGTATCCATAGATATACATATCTATGCGTGTACCGCTATCCACGGTAATTACGACTGTTTACGACAGTTAATTCTACACATTTACCTAAGGGGCTCCAAATTGGCAAAAATACACAAAACTGCATAATTGCTTTATGGAACTACCTTGTAACCTGCATTTTCGTCGCTTTGCATAACCGTTTTTTTTTTTTTGGCTTCACAGATTTAACACTGGACGTGTAGCCTATTATAATCACATTACACATGTATTTGAGACTAACAGACTGTAAATGTTATGAAGTTGTTCATGAAGCACTGTTAATGTCTCCAAGACAGGTTTGCTTGTGAACATCAAGGATAAAACGGGGGGGAATGAAGAAAGCCAAACGTTATTCGACATTCAAGCGCCACCTGCTGTTTCCCTTTCGAAAATTAACCATGCTTTTATTATAGTAAAAACCTTGTTTTTTGGCGTATTAATTACCATTTGTGTAACCACAGTTTTACTAAAAATACCATGATTTAACTAGTTTAGCAAAGCCATGGTTAATTTGTAAAGTAAAACATGTTTTTTTTTGGTAGTAAAACCATGGTTAATTTTCGTAAGGGTTGTGGTATGTCTTTTTTTTATTTCATGAAAAATACAAATGTTAAAATGCCTAGTCTAGTGGATTGTTGGACGTAATGAAGATGTGACAAAAGTGTAAGAGTCATGAAGAACCTGTAAACGCCATTACCATTTCCCGATAGGCCTATTAGGTAAAGTCATTTTAAATCAACATATGAGATACTTATTTACTTCATAAGATATACTTTTATCCTATGTCTATTATCATTCAAAAAGTAAATGATAATAGATGGAGGATAAAAAAAAAAGATGAAATTAAAAAAAGATGTGTAATTATAGTGGCTTCCTTAGATATTGACTGAAATGCATACTTTCTGCAAAAAAAAAAGGTAATTTAATCACTTTTTTATATGACCTAGTCTTGACTTAATATGCATAATTTTAGAAAAATAAATGAATAAACTCCAGCAGAATAGAGTTTAAATGGCGTTTTATTTAATTTGGTTTCCAGTTTTGTGCATACTGCAAACACAAACAGGCATTACAGCCAATCAAAGTCTGCGACTGTCAGACATGGATGAGGACGTGGAGCTGGAGACCACTTTTCCATCTACAACCTCTTCCACGACTGTGATGACTTTTGTCCTCGAGGTGGAACTGAAGGTTGTTTTGACGCTGTAGAGGAAAAACAACAGTTAGAGGCTTTCATTTGAACTATAATGATAATAGTATAGTGTGTTCCTGGGACATTTTAACTGCTTTTTGAATGATTTGGTTCTGAATGACAGGGAACAGATCAACTCACGTGGCTTCTCCATCCAGCAGTCTCCTGTACTCAGCAATCTCCAGCTCCAGTCTGGTCTTGATGTCCAGGAGTATCTGGTAGTCCTGACGCTGGCGCTCCAGATCGGCACGGAGTTGGACTATCTGCTCTTCCAGGATGGTGACCTGGGAGCACAAAAAACAAGTTGTTTTGTTTCTTTAAAACGTTTGTTCCGCCATCTTTTAAGATGCACTGAATAATATCTACTTGTGTTCCACAGAGAAAAAAAAAAAGACATACAGGTTTGGAATGACATGAGGGTGAGTAAATTATATATCGTTTTTGTTAATTGCAATTCTACTCACCTGATGTTGGTAGCTGGACAGCTTCATGGAATAACGATTCTTGGTGTCGTTCAATGTGACCTCCAAAGACGCTTTCTACAGTAATAAGAACATGCGAATTCAGAATAAAGTCATACTAAAACACGAATATTACCACAGAAATGGCCAATTCCATATCACTGACCATGGCTAAGAGGGACTGGAGTTCGATTTACAAAGACTGTAGTGTGGATTTGACCGTATTGATTTCAGTGCGAGATGTTTTCAGGTCTGTGGTGCTGGTGACAACTTCTTGTTTCAGAGTTTCCGTCTGAAATAAAAAGCAGAAAGAGATTGCTTACTTGAAACAAGCGGTCTCACACCATTTGGTCATGAAAAGCACATTAAAGGCTTCTGTCCCTGTATGTTTTGATAAATCTCGCCTTTGTCTTGAACCAGTGCTCCAGATCTCTTTGGTTTTTCGCTGTGACTGCTTCGTAGTGCTCACGGATTTCTGCCAGGATCTTGGTGAGATCTTGCTGTGGAGCTGCATCGACCTCGACGTGAACCTGTCCGCTCATTTGTGCACGTGTGGCCAACATATCCTAAGAATATATTTATATTCATGTCAAGTCTCCAGTAACCTCACTGGTAAACATTGTCATATTTAACAGCACTAAAAATATGTAAATTGTAACAAATCATACAAAATGTTTAGTCTCTTTTTTTTTTCCAGTAAAAATGTATGAAAATATGTCTTGATATATATCTCGAATTTCACTTGAGCAGCAAAGTTGTATACAATATTAAGATGTGTTTTCAGAAAATATCATTTGAATTAAATTGGCAAATGCTGCTATTATGCTTTTTTTTTTAATAATAATTAAAAAAAAATGTTTTTTAATTTAACATTTTTAAAAACATTTTCTTTTGAATTAAAAATTATATTATTTGCTTACTTGATAGTGACCTATTTATAGTACAAAATCTGAAATAATTTAAAATGATATCCATGCAGCTTTGCTTCTCAGGTCAATGTATCTTATTTTAGGTTACATGTATATATAATATGTTATTCTACTACTATATACATTTTCACAAAATCATTATGCACCTCCTCATGATTCTTCTTCAGATAGACCAGCTCCTCCTTCAGCCCTTCGATCTGCATGGCGAGGTCTTTTCTGGTGATGTTGAGCTCATCAAGCACGCTCTTCAGGCCGGCAATGTCTGCTTCCACTGACTGACGCATGGCCAGCTCGGTTTCATATCTGTCAGAAACATGCTTTTTAAAAAACACTAACACTGGACACAAGGTGCACCTCCAAACTCAGGTAAAACTGATTCAATGCAACACTCATGCTATTGTATACATTCTCTAGTGTAGAACTCTTATACGAAGCTTGCTATAATTTTTTTATAAATAATTTATGCAGAAAACAATTAACAGTTAAAACAATATTGTAAATGATATGGTCACAGATATAATATTAACTGTCAAAATGTCATGGTATAATATGAAACCTTTGGGGTTTAAATATGAGACCACCAGTCTTATTTTAGTATCATTGAGATAATATTATAGTTATAATTAATAGTTTGAATTCGTTTTTCCCCCCAGTTTTTATTTTAACATTTTAGTAATTTTGTTGTTTTTGTCATTTTTATTATTATTTTTTTTAAATGTCTATAGTTTTTTTAAATAAATTTTTATTAAAGTTTTACTTTTAGTTATTTTAGCACATCAAGCTAAACTAAATGCAAATGAGAAATGTTGCCTTGACTTCAGTTAAAATTCATTTTATTTTATTTTACTTTGCTTTACTTTACTTCACTATAATAACTCTGGAGACCACAAGGAAAAATGCTGCAGTTTTGCATTGTTCTATTACAACTTATATCGGTTTGATCTTTGAAGAATATGAAACATTTATTCTATATTCTATACATGTTTAATGAAAATAAATAAATAAATACCAAAATCCTAAATTTCCTTTTCTGCGTAGTGCGTACTGCATTATGTTGCTATCAGTCGATTTTCTGCTATGCTTGTGTCGAAAACATGCAATAAGCATTGAATCTGCTGGAAAGACTCACTTCATTTTGAAATCATTAATGGCCAGGCTGGTGTTGTCAATGCTGAGATGGATTCCACCCTTCATCTGAATGGATGCCATGATCTGGACATATAAATCAACATATATTTCCTTTTTTGCTCCATATTTAGGATATTTTATAGCATGTAATCCTGAAAAACATAATATACCTTAGCCTGAAGATCCTGTATGGTGACAAAGTAGGTGCTGTAGTCACGTGCAACAGGGGAGGCTTTGCCATCTAGGAACTGGCGGATCTTCAGCTCCAGATCAGCGTTGGCCTTCTCCAGTGAGCGCACTTTGACCAGGTAAGTAGCCAGACGGTCATTGAGGCTCTGCATGGTGAGTTTCTCATTGCCAATGATGCTGTTGTCTGCCGATCCTGACATGCTGAAACCTCCAACAGAGTGAGTGGCCTTGGAGATACGGACCCCTGAACCTCCTGCGCCGCCGTACACGCTCCCGGCCCTCACTTTGCTCACACGGCTGCTTCCCACGCTAGACGTGGACATGCGCATGGAGCCGCTGGAGGACATGTAGCTGCTGCGGGTGGAGTAGGAGGAAGCCATGCTGACTGAGACTTTCTGTCTGCGTCTGCTCTGACAGGTCAGTAAATGAAGGAAGGAGAACGCCGGCTTCTTTTATAGAGTGAATTTGAATACAAGACACAATACCTGGAATTTCGTAAATGTCATCTCACTGCATGCGCTGGAACGATTCCAGCGACCTTAAAGGTCACACCTAAGGTGAAATGTAGGATAAAAGGCACTGCTTTGCAAATCTTTCTGTTTCTGGTTGTTGTTTTTTTTTATCCACAAATACGAATTTTTGATTCTGTTTTTCTTGTTTTCTAGTAATACATACATACATACATACATACATACAAATGCTTGAAAACAATAAATTTGAGGGGATATTAAGACTTGTTTATAGTTTACATTGATATATTGCTTTTGGTATTCTGGTAGTTTCTTCATGTAAGCATATATAAACTTCTCTAAATTTTGTTTTTAATGTTCAGCAAGGATGGTTTAAATTGTTTAAACGTGACATTAAACAATTCTGTTTCGAATACGTTCTGTTCTTTTGAACTTTCTATACATTAAAGAATTGTGTGTTTTTGCTAAAATATGATTCAGCACAACTGTTTTCAACAGTAATCACTGATATATGATAATATATCGATTATAGCATATTATAAGAAGATAATAAACACAAATCAGCATATTAGAATGATTTCTGAAGGATCATGTGACACTGAAGACTGGAGTAATGATGCTGAAAATTCAGCTTTGCATCACAGGAATAAATTACATCTTAAAATATAAAAATAGAAAGCTGTTATTTATATTAAATATTTAATAATATTTCACAATATTACGTTTTTTTATTTATTTTTTTGATCAAATAAATGTAGTTTTTAAACATTTAGAACATTTTTAAAAATCTTACCTACCCCAAAAAGTAAATGCATCTTGTTTTTAAGATGTTTAAGATATTTACTGGAAAACAAGACAATACAGATTGTTTTTTTTTCTGCATTGAGGGAATGAAGGTAAATTATAACACAGGATGGTTTTGCAAAACACTTTTTCTCTTCACTTATTTTTTTATTGGTAATTATGCATTATGCTGTTCTCTTTCCTTTTTCTTAGTTATTTTGCCTGTGTGGAGACTTACAAATTGTTAACAATTTTAGAAAAACAATTCCTGTGTAGAGAATCCAGCACAACATTAGTTTTCATGAAAAGAGATCCTAGAAACATGTGACGTGTTAGTAGCAATCATTTTCAGTAAGACCTTTCATTGCCTCCTCCACAGGCGTGTTACCACAAAAATGAATTCTGCTTACTGACCAAACAACGTTTCTTTTATGGGCTGGGCTGGGCTGAAAACACTTCTGCTGTTGATGTGTTTGACATTTGCGGTTTCTGTATGTACAGCAGAATTATGATGGAAAGGTGAGGTTTATCAAAGCAGGTTCATCGGAAGAATAACCAGATCTGTTTGTTTGCCGCTTGTTATTTTAGTAGTAAGTGACATGTCTTTCATTCCAGTTTGACCTTTTAGGTGCTTTTGAAACACAGCAGAAGTGATTTGCCAAGATCTTACAGCATTTTCATTGTCCACTATGACCCTATACTGACCCAATACTGACCCTTCTCTTCTCTTCTCTTCTCTTCTCTTCTCTTCTCTTCTCTTCTCTTCTCTTCTCTTCTCTTCTCTTCTCTTCTCTTCTCTTCTCTTCTCTTCTCTTCTCTTCTCTTCTCTTCTCTTCTCTTCTCTTCTCTTCTCTTCTCTTCTCTTCTCTTCTCTTCTCTTCTCTTCTCTTCTCTTCTCTTCTCTTCTCTTCTCTTCTC
>NW_015662166.1:437670-460296 GCF_001515625.1 Sinocyclocheilus rhinocerous
TCTTTCAAAAAACATAAAATACCTTAGCCTGAAGATCCTGTATGGTGACAAAGTAAGCACTGTAGTCACGAGCAACAGGGGAGGCTTTGCCATCTAGGAACTGGCGGATCTTCAGCTCCAGATCAGCGTTGGCCTTCTCCAGTGAGCGCACTTTGACCAGGTAAGCAGCCAGGCGGTCATTGAGGCTCTGCATGGTGAGTTTCTCATTGCCAACGATGCTGTTGTCTGCAGATCCTGACGCGCTGAAACCTCCAACAGAGTAAGTGGCCTTGGAGATGCGGACCCCTGAACCTCCTGCGCCGGCGTACACGCTCCCGGCCCTCGCGGTGCTCATGCGGCTGCTTCCCACGCTAGACGTGGATATACGCGTGGAGCCGCTGGAGGACATGTAGCTGCTGCGGGTGGAGTAGGTGGAAGCCATGTTGACCAAGACTTTCTGTCTGCGTCTGCTCTGGCAAGTCAGTAAATGACGGAAGGAGAATGCCAGCTTCTTTTATAGAGTGAATTTGAATATAAGACAGAAAGCCTGGAATTCCATGCATGTCATCTCACTGCATTCGCTGGAACGATTCCAGCGACCTTAAAGGTCACACCTAAGGTGAAATGTAGGGTAAAAGACACTGTTAGCAAATCTTCCAGCTTCTGTTTGACTTTCGTGCACATTAATGGCAGTACAAACACTCTGAAAAAATAAAAAGATCACTGATATAATATATCAATTATAGCTTATTATATATAGATAATAAGCACAAATCAGCAGATTAGAATGATTTCTGAAGGATCATGTGACACTGAAGACTGGAGTAAAGATGCATTGCATCACAGAAATTAATTGCATTTTAAAATATCAAAATAAAAAGCTGTTATTTAAAATTTTAATAATATATAATAATATTACTGTTTTTACTGTATTGTATTAGGCCTATTTTTTTCTCAAAAGTAAATGCGTCTTGTTTTTAAGATGTTAGATCAATTTACTGGAAAACTATTTATTTTATTCATTTTTATATTATTTATTTAATTTACGTTGAAAGAAGATAAATAGTAACACATGATGGTTTTGCAATCCAAAAAATGGTTTATTTCACCATAGACACTTTCTCCCCTTCTTTTGGATCAATTATTATGCATTATGGTGTTTTGTTGACTTTTTCTTAGTTATTTTGTCATTGTTTAAAGATGCAAAGGTTGTTGAAATTCAGGCTAAAAAAATTTAGAAACAAATTCTGTGTAGAGAACCCTGCAGCACAGCGGTTTTCATCCTAGAAACTAGAGAGTCCTAGAGAGTTTAAAGACTTGTTTCCATTAGTAACAATTATTTTCAACAGACCTTTCATTTCAACACTCCACAGGCGTGTTACCACAGAAATTAATTCTGCTTACTGACTAGACCACGTTTCTTTTATGGGCTTGGCTGGGCTGGGCTGGGCTGAAAACACTTCTGCTGTTGATGCGTTTGACATTTGCGGTTTCCGTATGTACAGCAGCATTATGATGGAAAGGTGAGGTTTATGAACAGATTTACACAGGAACTAGATTTGTTTGTTTGCCTTTTGTTATTTTAGTAGTAAGTGAAATATCTTTCATTCCAGTTTGACCTTTTAGGTACTTTTGCAACATAGCAGAAAGTAATTTGTCAAGATTGTGCAATGCTAACTGCTTTTTCATTTTACACAATGACCCTATACTGACCCTATGCTACATTATCCAATATCTTATCTTGTCTTGTGTTTTATGTATTGATAATTTCTTATTTTTTAATTTAATTTTAATCTTATTTTTCTGTTTGTAACTCATTTATATTCTTAAAAAATTACGTAATGCACTTGCAAAATATCTACTCAATAATTGTAGCTTGTTTTAGTAGTTTTTATGTGATTGAACTGGAAAACATTTTTAAAAAGACATTTTAAAAAACAATAAGTCATTTTAAATTATATTAAATGAAATTATATGAAAGACAATTCCAAAAAGGCGTGCATAAATGCATCTATAAATACATCTATAAACCATGCTGGTTGTTGGTGGTTTGATGCTGGATTAACTAGTTGACACAAGGAGTCAAAGTTTGACTGGTTAGCATAGTCAAGTTTGGATGTAGTGCATTCTGTGGACAAAAGGCATATTTCTCTATAGATGGCCATTCAGAAGTAGCTGTGTATTGTAATGAAATGTTTTGCAAGCAACGTATAAATCAAATATTTCATTATATTAAATATGCTCTTTAAAACATTTTCCTCTCTCCTTTGTCCTCCTCCTCCCCAGGCTAACCGAGACTTGTCATTTGCACTTATATATTTTTGCTCTTCTGTTAGTTTTGACTGCTTTTATTGTCCTCATTTGTAAGTCGCTTTGGATAAAAGCGTCTGCTAAATGACTAAATGTAAATGTAAATATTATAGTTGATGTTTATCCTTGGCAGATTTTTGGAGGTCTCCTACAGGAGAAATGGATTTATACTCCTTGGGTGGATCGTCAAAACACATATATGTGAGATTTGTCATTCCCACATAAAAATGAATGTTTACTCTCATTACCATTGTTTTTCGTTCATTCACATTCATATTTATTTATTCAGCAGGTTCTGTCATCTTTGCAAGTTTCTTGCCGTCTTTTGTAACTAGTTTACATAGTTCACGTTCTGATACATATCTCTGTGGTTTAGCTAACCTAGTTCATAATGTTGTTTGTCTGCTGTGTGTGGATTAAAACTATTGGACAAAGTAAAGACAGTCAGCAGTCATTTGAAAACATTACACACTTAATTTAATGTAAATGTTTCTCACCTGGATTTAATTGAGGATGTGGTCGGATTGGGATTGGACATGTTTAATGATGCATTGGTACCAAGTTAAAGGAATTCCCCAAATGAAAATTTGCTGAAAATGTACTCACCCTCGGGCCATCCAAGGTGTAAATGTGTTTGTTTGTTCTTTGGAAGAGATCTTGAGAAATTTAGCAGTACATCACTTGCTCACCAATGGATCCTCTGCAGTGAATGGGTGCCGTCAGAATGAGTCCAAACAGCTGATAAAAACATCGCAATAATCCACAAGTAATCCACCTGATTCCAGTCCAGCAATTAATATCTTGTGAAGTGAAAGCTACATGTTTGTAAGAAACAAATCCATCTTTAGGGCATTTTTTAATTTAAATGTCTCTTCTGGCCAAAATATGAGTCCATAATCCATAACAATTCTTCAGTCACCCTCCAGTAAAAAAGTCCTGCCTGTCCTCTCACATCAGAATCCACCGACAAAACTGTTTTGGACTGTTTTCACTTGTAAATGGTGCTTGATCTGCATATTTCTCTCCTGAATCAGACAAGACAAAACCTTTTCACTGGAGAAAGCAATATGGATAGAGAAATTTTACTGGAAGCAACAGTTTAAAGTTAAAACGTATTAATGATAGATTTGTTTCTTACAAACATGCAGCTGTTCGCTTCACAAGATGTTAATTGATGGACTGGAGTCGTGTAAGTTACATGTGGATTTTTGTGGTGTTTTTATCAGCTGTTTGGACTCTCATTCTGACGGCACCCATCCATTGGTCAACAAGTGATGTAATGCTAAATTTCTCCAAATCTGTTTCGATGAAGAAACAAATTCATCTACTTCTTGCTTGGAGTTGTAGTAAATTTTTGTTCTTGGGTGAACTGTTCTTTTATTATGCCAATGTTAATATACCCTTTTGGGATCTCTGGTCACTTAAACTGAAACATCTCTAAATTGCATCCATATACAATAGATGACATAACCACTCACATTTTGTCTTTGACATCAGTTTTATTGTTGTAAATGCTCAAAGACGACCACCATATTCTGACAGCATGAGCGGAGCTAAAGGTCTGTTCTCCAACCAACACGAGTCTGGTGGGCTTCACTTAACAAGGGATGTTGAAGAGGAAGAAACCACCGTCCCACCATCAAACACCTCTTCCACCACAGTGATCACTGCTGTTTTGGTGGTAGTGATCGAGCTGGAGGAGGAGCTGGAGCCAGAGCCAGAGATTGTGAGGCTGTTTGGAAATAAAAATACCCAACCAATTAAACCTGTAAAGCTCAATTTGTAGCGTCTTTCAAGCTTTAAACCACAAACTTCTACAGAACCCCAAACTAACTATTCTCATTTAAAAATAAAGGTTCCCAAGGGCGTTTTCACGGCAATGCCATTAAAAAACATTTTTGATATCCCAAAGAACCTTTAAGTGAACAGAATTTAAAAGAACCATTTTTTTTTCTTCGTGTGAAGGACATTTTAATAATATAAAGAACCTTTGTCCATTTTGTGGAATGGAAAGGTTTCATAGATGTTAGAGATTTATAATTGGAGCCATCAATGCCAATAAAGAAATGTTTATTTTTATCAACACTACTGCCCAGACGTTTGGGTTCAGTAAGATTTGTTTTAAACAAATGAACACTTCAGCAAGGATGCATTAAATTGATAAAAATTGACAGTAAAGACATTTATAATGTTACAAAAGATTTCTATTTAAACAAATACTGTTAGTGTCACTTGTGTCCAAATAGTTTTGGGGCTGTACATTTTGTCTACACATACTAACCATGGCAAGGAGAGACTGAAGCTCAATCTCCAGTGACTGTACTGTGCTCTTCATTGTGTTGACCTCAGTTTTCGAAGTCTGCAAGGTCTCTGTGCTTGTTGCAACCTCTTGTTTCAAGGTCTCGGACTGCAAAAGAAGTGTTTTAAAACGATCGTTTAAATTAATACATGCATAAGCCCAACATAGGGTTAGCTGTGCCAATGTTTCTAGACTTAAGGGACGTACATACTACTTCTCTATAAAAAACACAAATCATCTTTGCAAGAACTGATCAATCATTTTCTAACTTGTTTTAATTCGGTAGATGTTTTGCCTTTCTTTCATGAACTATTGTTATTTTATTTCCAACATTTTTGAGGTGGGCTCCTAGACTGCATATGTCTTTATGAGTGTTTGTTATCAAAGAATCAAGTTCTGGACTGAACCAACCTTCTGCTGGAACCAGCCTTCAAGGTCTCTCCGGCTCTTGGATACGACAGTCTCGTAGTGCTCACGCATCTCCGCTAGAATTTTGGTCAGGTCTTCCTGTGGTGCTGCATCAACCTCCACA
This sequence comes from Sinocyclocheilus rhinocerous, assembly GCF_001515625.1. Classification (NCBI taxonomy): domain Eukaryota; kingdom Metazoa; phylum Chordata; class Actinopteri; order Cypriniformes; family Cyprinidae; genus Sinocyclocheilus; species Sinocyclocheilus rhinocerous. Next base: position 442,791 of record NW_015662166.1, read on the forward strand.
TTGACCTGTCCACTCATCTGATCGCGTGAGGTCAAGAGGTCCTGAAGATACATCATATATGATTTTCAAATATCTTCTCATCACCTGTTCATTCTTGCCTTCAAGTGTCATGGAATTGAAATATGTTAGAAAACAGTGACATCTAGAGCTTAAAGCTATAAAACACCTGTGTGACCTGACCTCTTGTCTAAAATGTTTAGCAATTCTTAGCATAATCTTGTGTTTTACACTTTCTTAAAGGTTTTGCAATGATTTACTACCTCCTCATGATTCTTCTTCATGTAGACCAGCTCCTCAGTGAGCCCTTCGATCTGCAGGTTGAGGTCTTTATGACTCATATTGAGCTCGCTAAGCACAGTCTTTAACCCTGCAATGTCTGCCTCCACAGACTGACGCATTGCCAGCTCGTTCTCATATCTGTCCAATAGAAAGCAACATTATACAAAAGAACTGTCTTTTATCAACATCAAGAATTTTGTTGCTGTGACTGGCTATTTTCCCCATTCTACTAGTTTTAGAAGTTCATTACTAGTTGAAGAAGATATTTTTAAGAATGTTGACAACCAAAGAGTTGATGGTAGTCATTCACTTCCACAGTATTTTTTTCCATAATACGGAGATCAATGGCTACATGCAACTGTTTGGTTATCAACATTCTTAAAAATATCTTACCAATTTGAATTTGAAATATGTTATTTTGTGTTCAGCAGAACACAAGATTTGGAACAAGTGAAGGTTGAGTAAATGATGACTGAATTTTCATTTTGGGGTGAACTGTCTCTTTAAAAGGTCATTTGGTGTGACTAATGGATTGTTAACATTACTTTCATCTTTAACATAATTTAAAAATGTGTATAGCATATCACATTACCCAAAATTTTTTGTCGTTTTTCTATAATTTCTGTACACTTCCACAGCAATTATTCTATACAAATGTAATGAAAAATGAAACAAATATTACTTCATTCTGAAGTCATCTGCAGTCAAGCTGGCATTGTCAATGCTGAGGTGGACTGTGTTCTTTTCCTGCATGGCGCTCTGGATCTGCAAAAAATGTGAACTTTTTTATGGTAATGAAGATTATTAGGTTATGCAATTTCCTTACAGCATTAACCACAAAGTATCAAGCTAGACCTACTTTAGCCTGGAGGTCACCTATAGTAGCTTCGAAGGCAGAGTGGTTACGAGCAGTGCCAGTAGGAGAGATTCTGGTTTCAAGAAATTGGCATATCTTCAGCTCGAGGTCAGCATTGGCCTTTTCAAGGGAGCGGACCTTCTCCAGGTAAGCAGCCAGACGGTCGTTGAGATTCTGCATGGTGAACTTCTCGTTGCCAATGATGCTGTCATCCGCTCCTCCACCGACGCCGAATCCTCCTCCAGCTGCAGCACCACCAAATCCCCCGCCGAATCCTCCACCAGCGCCTCCTCCAGCACCAAATCCACCTCCAAAGCCAAAGCCGCTTCCTGAGCCTGCTGAGGCCATGGAGCGAGAGGCACTGGAGATACGGACCCCTGAACCTCCTGCGCCTCCATACACGCTGCCAGCCCTCATGGCGCTGATGCGGCCACTTCCTCCACCTGAAGAAGAGAAGCGTGAGGAGCCCATTGAGGACCTGCTGGAAATGAAGCTGCCGCTGGAGAAGGTGGTAGCCATGTGGACGGTGGTTTGTGGTCTTACTCTGCTCTGGCTGGAGAGTGAGTACAGTAGAGCAACTCAGGGTCCTTATATATGCTGGTAGCTGACAAAGAAGGACGCGCTGACCTTATTCTCATCAAAAACTTTGCTGACAGCAAGGAATTCTGTCAGCTTAAATCACCTGAAGTGAAAGGTGACGCTGAGAAGTAAGATTGGTTGATTGATCTTACCCTCAAGTGAGCAAGATAGACGCTCACATTCCCCCCGTAAACCTTTCCCCAGATAAAAGCAGCTCTGTACATGTTCAAACTTTTATGGAGGTTGCTTGTTTTTCACTGCTGGTTTTACTGTAGTAAAGCCCCTCATGCTCTAAAAACCTTAAATATTCAATATCACTTTTATAGGCCGATAACTAACTCTAATGATTCACTCATTTCAATATATTACTTTTCAAATCTGGGGCACAAAAAAATCAATGCAGAATTTGAACACCAGTTGCATCATATAAAAGTGATGTAGATGTGTTGGAAGAAGCAAGCTTTTCTGCAACAAAAAATATGTAATTAAACAAGATATGAACCTACATGGAGGTATGCTGATCTCACTGTCAATTTAAGATTCACCTAAAGCAACATATGATATAACAATTGTAACTGTAAAGAGTGGATTCTAGTTTGAAACATCTCATGTTTGTGCATGCACTACACAGAGCAGCAGAATGTTTCCCACCAAGTTCAGCTTAACATTAAATTTGTCCCTTAGGCTGTTGAGCTGAAGAACAGATCTCTGTATTATCAAGAGATTCATGATACATTTTATTACTTCTCATACTGTTAAATTTGACATCAGTGTTTTTTGTACAAATCTTACTTTAAAAAACTTTTAAAATTAGGCTAATAATTATATTTAATAATTATAATAACTAAGTGTAATATAAATGTGTGTTTCTTGTGATGGATTGGCCATCCATCTGGGGGTGTTTGCTCCATCTGCAGCCCAATATGCTGGAAGAGACTACAGAATCCCTGCAGAGAACAGGCAGTTTGGAAAATGGATGTTTAATATAATAAAAATATTTGAATGGAATTTGATTAATTATACAGTGTACCCAAATTTTAAAACTCAATTTCAGATTATTCAGTAAATATAATACTGAAAAGAAATTAATACATCAGTGTTATTCCTGCTTCCTGTTTGCAGTGCTGCTGGTTTGTGATTGTAGCTTCGTGTAGCTCTGTTTTTCTGTAAAATCTCTATTACTCTCTGTTGTTTAAAGTGATAAAATATAACTTAATTCCCACCATATTTCTGATATTATCTATCAACCTAATCTGATTAATTTGATCGTTCGCTTTTATTCTAAAACCGCGAGTGCAGCGCATCTGCATTCGTTAGCTTGTCATTAGTGTTTCCATTCGTGCCTATTGCTTTTTTCTTTCGCTCCGTTTTTTTTTTCACAAGTTCATCAAACAACTGTGGTAAGTAAGAATCATTCATCAATCACGGTGAGTAATGGCTTTTTCTCCTGCTATTGTTGTTTGCACCGCTTGCCACATGTATAGTTTATCTCTCTCTGTCGGCGACAAGGGATTCTTGCATTATTGACACACTATTTTCCTAATTAATGCTGTTCAGTTGCTTTGACACAATCTGTATTGTTAAAAGCGCTATATAAATAAAGGTGACTTGACTTGACTTGACATCATTCTTAATATTTATACTCAATTTCATATTCATTAATTGGCATAGAAAGTGTCACCAAGTTTCAAAATGTAGAGTTCAGCCCACTTGAGCTGCAGGAATTTACAGTGTCTGACCACTCCCTATTTTGCTTATGTTCAACAAGTCATAAACTCTGTTCAGAAGGTCCATGTTCCATGTATAGTGCATTATACACTATTATAGTGTATACAACATTATAGTGTTGTCTGAATTCTGAGTGATTAAATTAATTCCCCAAATATGGTTCACTGTTGTATAGCCATAATGCACTCTTTATTGTTTCCAACAACCAATGTAGGCCTACACTATGCTATAGCCTACTACCAATAATCAGAAAGTTTACAATTTTAAAGTAATTCAGAGTCTAAAACAATGGTACTTGTCTAATCACGTTTTTCGTAAATCCAAGAAAATCCAAGCTTGTATAGCCTAAAATTTACAAGATGGCTTAATCTCAGTAGTACAAATACATGTAATACAAAAAAATACAAAAAGTATTTTTGTTAACAGACCTCTGCAAACGACTCGCCTAAACTCAAAATTCGCGTGTCTAAATCCCATAATTATCCGTTTTAGAGCAGTTTAGCGAAATGTATGTCAAATCTTTGTTTAAAAAAAAAAAAAAAAAAAAAGGCTGGTTCTTGGTCTGGAACATAGGAAGCGTCGATTTACTTACTCGACCACAAGAGCGCGCGCGCCGGACAGGAATGGCGCGTATTTCTGAGGGAGAGTTTTCAGCGAGGTAAGACCTGTTTTTATACAGTTTATGGGTAATACACTTGAATTATATCTCGACAAATAAATAAATGTTTTGTTTAGCCACAAATTATATCACGTAATGTTTATGGCAAGTTATGGAAGTATCATAATATTAATCACGTTAAAATGCCTTGAGTAGAAATGTTTAATGGGATTAGCTTGACTCACTGAAGCTAATGGTTTTAATCTAAAGATTGTTGTAGAGATATCCTTTCGAGTTTGACTACTTACGTAAAAACAAAATGTTATATTAATCCAAGTATGTTAAAAGGATAGTCTCTTTCACCCAGATGTACTACATTAGTCATAACAATACTTCTACTAGTTAAAGTTATAATATTTCCAAAACATTTACTTTAAATCGAATTTGTGCATGAGCTAATTGTACATTGTGGCATTCACAATCGGCCTGCTTGAATGTTTACTTGCTATAATATTTAATACTTTCGGCTATTACTGACGGATGTCATGCCTGCATTTTGTATTTTTTTTTATTACTTTTAAAATTTATTATTTGATTTATTTATTTAGAGTCTTGGTCCTAGCACTCTTGGTGCCAGGGGTGTGAAAACATTCCCTTTGTAACAACTTAGTTCTTCACATTTTCTTAAAGCTTTAACAACTATAGAACTTGTTAGTCCAGTGGATTAGTTTTTGTTTGATGTGCAATAGGTCTCAAATCCCAACATGTCATCTTCTTTCAGTAGATTTTGAAATCACCAGCTGTCAACTGGATTACCCCTTACCCTTTAAAGTCATCTTGAGAACAGTGATGTAATTTTGCCTTTTAGTTAGCTGTCATTCCATTTTTACCACAACTAGGCTAATACAAGCAGATCTATTTTTTTCCCCATTTAAAATCTTTTGCATACATTTTTACATTGTGCCATAAAATATGACAACAAAACAGACGAAAATAAGACAGACACTCGAAATGCATAGTTTGTGCACAGTTAGTGCAGTTTATTGATTTCATCACTCTGAGTTAGGATGTTTTTGACACAGTCTCGCTTTTAGACTGGGAGGATGAGCTGACAACTTTGCCATCCACCACCTCTTCCACAATGGTTACCACTTTGCGTGTAGTCGAGGATGTACTTGAGCTTGAGGTTGAGACACTGCAGAGGTACAAACAAATAATATTACTCTATGGAAATGCCAGACAGATATCCATCTCACTTTAATTTTGTTTATTATAATAAACCACCACTGCTTATTGAAAAACGGTGACACTACTGTCTAAATGTTGTTATTAAGAGATTTTTATTCTAGTTGTGTCTCACCTTGTAGCCTCTCCATCCAGAAGTCTTCTGTACTCTGCAATCTCCATCTCCAGTCTGGTCTTGATGTCCAGAAGCATCCTGTACTCTTGCCCTTGGCGCTCCAGATCGGCACGAAGCTGCACCAGCTGCTCTTCCAGGCTGGTTACCTGGAACTGGTAGTCGGACAACATGGCAGCGTAGCAGGCCTGTGTGTCTGCCAAAGTGCCTTCCAGTGATGCTTTCTGTTGGGGAAAGCTTAGTTATTCTGTGTTCTATGCAGTGTGATGACCAAAATTTACAAGATTCATCTCTGCCTGCTTACCATGCTGAGTTGGGACTGTAGCTCGATTTCAAGACTCTGGAGTGTGCGTTTAACCTCTGTGATTTCAGATCGGGATGTTTGAAGGGTTTCTGTGCTCACTGCAACTTCCTTGTTGACTGCTTCACTCTATGAGAGACAGCAAAGCAGTCAGACCTTTTGTTGATTTTCATTAAAACATTGCCCTTTTAAAAAAAACAAAAAAAAAACATTACCTTAGCCTGGAACCAGGCCTCAAGATCTTTGCGGTTCTTGGCAGCAACTGCCTCGTAGTGTTCACGGATTTCAGCCATGATCTTTGTCAGGTCTTCCTGTGGTGCCGCGTCTACCTCTACATTGACTTGTCCGCTCACCTGGACACGTGCTGCCAAGAGTTCCTAAAGATGCAATAAAAACCACTGAGCATTTGCCTCACATACATTTCAAGAGGAACTACTGAGTGTGAACCCACCACCAACTTACCTCCTCGTGGTTCTTCTTGAGGAAGATCAGCTCTTCTTTTAGACCCTCAATCTGCATCTCAAGGTCAGATCTGGCCATTGTCAGCTCATCCAGCACCCTCCTCAGGCCAGCAATGTCTGCCTCTACAGACTGCCTCATGCTCAGCTCATTCTCATATCTGCACAAAAAATAAACTCATTTAAATGCTTTAGACCTTTTGCAGATGTTGAAAATGCTGTTTGTTTATGTTGCTAGTTACTTACTTGACCCTGAAGTCATCTGCAGCCAGCTTGGCATTGTCAATGCTCAAGTAGATGCCTCCGTTTACACCAGTGGCATGCTGAATCTTCAGGGGCACAGATTGAAAAAAAAGAGTCAAATTGCATTCCTGAGAAATCCAGTGTTTTTCACATTCTCTGCACATGAGGAACCATAGGATATTGAGGGATATTGGCACATAATAAATAAATGAAAAAGGGTCAAATTTAGATCACTCTTGCAGTAATTGAGAAATTCAGTGTTCATTAAATGCTTTGAATATATGCTTTATGCTTTGCAAATGGGGAACCATGGGATATATAGAATTGGTTCATTTTTGTCTAAAGGTAGTTTAATGATTGACTTTACTCTCATGTTTTATAGGTAAGTCACGTACCTTGGCCTGGAGGTCACTGATAGTAGCATAATAGGCACTGTAGTCACGAGCAGAGGGGGCCGTCTTGCTGTCCAGGAACTGGCGAATCTTCAGCTCAAGATCATCATTGGCCTTCTCAAGGGAGTGCACCTTCTCCAGGTAGGAGGCCAGACGGTCATTGAGGTTTTGCATGGTGGCTTTCTCGTTTGCAGACACATCAACAGCATCAGACAGGTTGAAGCCAGTACCACCACCAAAACCAGCACCACCACCGAAACCAGCACCACCTCCTCCAGCAGAGAAGGAACGAGAAGCAGAGGTACTGGAGATACGGACCCCGGTTCCTCCTGCTCCCCCATACACACTACCAGCACGCATGGCTGTGACACGACCGGCTCCTCCACCAAAGTGGGAAGAAATTCCTGAAGACATGTAGGTGCGGCTGGAAGAAGAAGTCATCATTTTGAAGAAGGCTTGTTGTCGTCCTCAACTCTGGCTGGAGAATGAGAGAGCGGATGAGTGAGGAGAAGACGACCCCTGTTCCTTTTATGTGGACAAAGGGGGTGGACCATAAAACCCTTGCCCCATTCCCTAAGGCAGCAGGCGTGGCTGAAGACAGGTCTGCATGGTATGTTAGCGTTTTAGAGTTTCACTTAAATTCCTCAATAATTCCTTACATTTTGCTCTAAGCATGAAGCCACGGATTGACGGAGATGTATTTTTTGAGCTAACAGTTTTGTTTAATTTACTCATTTCTTTCTACTTTAATTAAATTTTAATGTTTGAATTAGGAATTCATAGTATATTGGCCGTCATATCCTATCAGTCTGTTAAGTAAAAATGGAATAATATATTTAATTGAATATATTCAGTAAACCATAGCTAAACTGGACCCTACAATATGCGTAGTTGACCTTTCTATTGTTAAACACAAATAAAATTAAATGCTTACTTAAAGCCTACAATATATATATATATATATATATATATATTGTGCTGGACACATACATTTTATTATTCTTTGTTATGTTCTATTCTCTACATAGGTGTCTTTCTTTATTCCAGTGGTTCATAATAGGCCAATTTTTAATTTGGGGGTAAAAAAATATTGTTTTTTCTAAATTGAAAAGCAGTTTTCCACTACACATGTTAGCTGGTGACACAAAAAATACTCACTTTGGAAGACCACATTTGTACAAGCTTTATGTATGTATAATAATATAAATCACCAGTTCTTGGCATTGATTACAAATCCATTACCTAGTTTGCATATGTTTTTATATGAATTATTTTTTACAGATTGTGAATTTAAACAATGCAGTTGTTGCCTAATGTCCCTACTGTTGCATCAAAATGAGCTATATTAAACACCAAGCGATTAAAAGTAGGTTTAGCTTGTCTGAAGGGGTTTCGGATGACCTGCTAATGATAATCAGGCTTGTTGCAAATAGAAAGTTTTATTTTTGTGTGCAACAAAGTTGTGTTGTGCAACTTTTAAATATTTCGAGTGTGGAGTGAATGTAATACTGTAGAGCTTAACACAGTGAATATTTATATCTAATGTTGTTTCATTCTAAAAAATATATGAATTTATTATGTAAATTCCTAACATTTGTAGTTAGAGCTAATTCTTGAGTGATGATTTTTAGATTTTGCCTTCAGTTTTAATTAATTCTGACCCATATTAAGTTGAAGGTACAGGAGGCAATGTCCAGAAACTTTGTTGTGTCCCTCCCGGTAAGTATGTGGTCATGCAACAAAATGTATTTTATGGCACTACACTTGCTGCAGGGACAGTCACCCAGAGCAGTGTTTCTCAAACCTGTTTCTGGAGGCACATTGTTGAATCAGGTTTTTAATAAGGAAAAGTTTGAAAATAGGTATTGTTGGTGCTGGCCTAGAGCTAAAGGTTATGTCCTTTGCTCAGGGCCACACAGGTGATGACCCTTTAAGGTTTGACCCTGCAACATTTACCAGCCTATGTCAATTTAGTAGTATTGCTCACATACCTTTGGTGCTTTTATAGGCAAACAGTTTTAAATACACTTCATACAAATGTTAATATTCATTCATATTTTTTCCATCCTGACCTTGGTCTGTTGATTACCTGATTTAATTTGGTGAGGATCAGAGAAACTTAGAAGTAAGAACAGTGCTGGGTAGTAACTGATTATATGTAATCTGGATTACGTAATCAGATTCCAAAAATTGAGTGCTCTGGATTATATTACATTTTAAAATGTTTATAATGAGATTACAATTACTTATGGATTACATGATTACATGCTATTCATAAAATGGCAGTGAATTATTTATTATTTATTGATTCTCCTTAATACTTCTTTTTTTCTCTTTAAAATTTTCCTTTCCAAAAATCTTACTGTGTCAGACCATTTAGATTTGACTAAATTCCCAATATAAAATGTTAATGCCATGTAAGTAATTTTGCAATCCACGCTTCTGAATTTGGCCCTCAAGCAATTAGCCCATGTATGAAACAAATAATTATGCAAGTTACTAAACATTGGTGATGATGAGTAGCTGTGAAATGTCTTCATCATATCCAGTAACCTTTAATAATTGTTAGTTCTGGAGGGCTGAACAAAAATATTTCAAACCTGGAAGACTTAAGACGTGTAATGTCTTTGCTGTTTTCATGTTTATTAATGTTTGTTCATTTAATGCAGGGATTCTGAAACATTTTTGTCAGCCAAATCCCTTTGGCATAAAATATTTACTTGAAATATCCCTGAGGAAGTTAATATTTTAATAATTTAACAAGGCATTTGCATGTTCACAGTTCTCTGGTGTCAGTTAATAGTCACATTGACATGCAGGTAAAAAATAAAATATGTCTGTTTTTTAGTGTTCAGGTGTTTTATTTTGATTGCTTTGTTATAAAAATTTTTTATATACTTATGACTGAATTAATTATTAGTTTTTTTTTAAAAACTCACAAACCCACTGCCGTTCTTACATTAACCCCAGTTAGGGAAACCTGGTGTAATGTAATGTTTAATGCACTTAATGATGTTGATATCAAATAATGGAATATATTTCCTTAACCTTGGCTTTTTTTATATCAGTATGATACATTTATTGGTAGGTTTAAAACAAGTTAGAAAAGTAATCTAAAAAGTAGTCACAATACATTACCTAAAATGAGTAAAATAAGATTGTCACAAACTACAATTTGAGATAAGTCTCACTTCCTTTGAGACATTTATCATCAAATTCATTATTTGAAAAGTTATTAAAAATCAACTATCTATTTGGTAAGTTTTGTGAGGCTGTCTTAAGACCATCTAAGTTTATATTAAGTTTATATTATCTTTAAAACAGTCAAATGATTATTCATGTTATTATAAGAAACATCAGAGAAAAGAAAAGTGATGTCCATTAGAATAAACACTAAGTTTGAACTGAATAAAATAATCTGTTGATTGGGGCTTGTTCAAATTACTTAATAAAATATCCTAATAAACAGTAATCCAATAAGTCAATGGCCTTCAGAACTACTGAAAACATTCATTAATTTTGAAAAACCGAAAACCATTAAATGCATGCAGTGTAACCTTATTTTTTTCTTATTTTAATGATTTATACCAATATTTGCAATACTTGAGTAAGTTGTGTTACCCTGTTTATGAACAAAAATAGTAGTTTTATAATGCTAGCTAATTATTGGTTTTCATAAGACTTTTTTATACTTGCCAAAATAGGAGCTGATTTTATGCAAAGTGCAAATGACATCAAAACAAGACATACACAAAAATGCACAGTTAGACCACTTTATTGGCTTTTCATCACTCTTTTGTAGATAGATTTTGCTCAAGGGTGGTTTTAAGACACGGTCTGGCTTGTAGACTGGGAGGATGAGCTGACCACTTTGCCGTCCACCACCTCTTCCACAATAGTTACCATGTAGTCAAGGTTTTGCTTGTGGTTGAGACACTGCAGAGGCAGAATACAAAGATTATTAAATAATGGCCACTTAAAAATTAGAAAGTTAATGTTTAATTTACGTACTGTTCTTAAAAGATTTTGTTGTAGTTGTGTCTCACCTTGTAGCCTCTCCTTCCAGAAGTCTTCTGTACTCTGCAATCTCCATCTCCAGTCTGGTCTTGATGTCCAAAAGCATCTGATATCAGATCGGTACAAAGCTGCATCAGCTGCTCTTCCAGGCTGGTTACCTGGAACTGGTAGCCGGACAACATGGCAGCGTAGCGGGCCTGTGTGTCTGCCAAAGTGCCTTCCAGTGACGCTTTCTGTTGGGGAAAGTTTAGTTATTTTGTGTTCTATGCAGTGTGATGACCAAACTTTACAAGATTCACATCTGCTTGCTTACCATACTGAGTTGTGACTGTAGCCCAATTTCAAGACTTTGAAGTGTGCATTTAAGCTCTGTTATTTCTGATCTGGATGTTTGGAGAGTTTCTGTGCTCACAGCGACTTCTTTGTTGAGGGCTTCGCTCTGTGAGAGGAAATCCATCAGAAAGCAGTCAGGTAAGTCTTTTGTTGGTTTTGATTATTGCAATCTTGCAAATTTTACAGACTAATTCTCATTTTACCTTAGCCTGGAACCAGGCCTCAAGATCTTTGCGGTTCTTGGCAGCAACTACCTCGTAGTGCTCACGGATTTCAGCCATGATCTTTGTCAGGTCTTCCTGTGGTGCCGCGTCAACCTCTACGTTGACTTGTCCGCTCATCTGTGCGCGCGCTGCCAAGAGTTCCTAAAGACGCAATAACAAACCACTGAGCATGTCCCTCATCAGGAAGAATAACGGGTTTATTGAAGACTATCAATCAAGCACCAACTTACCTCCTCGTGGTTCTTCTTGAGGAAGATCAGCTCTTCTCTTAGACCCTCAATCTGCAACTCCAGATCAGATCTGGCCATTGTCAGCTCATCCAGCACCCTCCTCAGGCCAGCAATGTCTGCCTCTACAGACTGCCTCATGTTCAGCTCATTCTCATATCTGCACAAAAATGAATCCATTGTAAATGTTTTGGATCCTTTATAAAAATTTGTGTTTTTTTCATAGTGCAAGCCTTTAAGTTGCAGACTTACTTGACCCTGAAGTCATCTACAGCCAGCTTGACATTGTCAATGCTCAAGTAGATGCCTCCATTTACACCAGTGGCATGCTGAATCTTCAGGGGCTTGGAAAGAAATGCATCAAAGGTACATTTTAGATCTCTCTTTTATGAATACTTGTGTTTTACACTGTTTGAATATATGTTATGCAAAAGAAGAATGATGGTAAATTCACAATTGGTTAACTTTTGTCTAAAGGTAGTTTAAAGATTGACTTGACTAATATGTTCAATAGTAGGGCTGCACGATAAATCGCATGCGATATTTAACGCGCATCCTGTCAGAAAGCCTAGTTAAGTCACATACCTTGGCCTGGAGGTCACTGATAGTAGCATAATAGGCGCTGTAGTAACGAGCAGCAGGAGTGGCCTTGCTGTCCAGGAACTGGCGAATCTTTAGCTCAAAATCAGCATTGGCCTTCTCGAGGGAGCGCACCTTCTCCAGGTAGGAGGCCAGACGGTCATTGAGGTTTTGCATGGTGGCTTTGATGAAACCAAATGAAACCATTTCAACCCTTTGTAGTAAACTTGATTGTTATCAGATCATACAGAACCCTCCCCAGACATGATAAACCTGTTTCATCTACTGAATGTGTCAAGATTTACATCAAACTGCCAGGTATTTAAATTTTATTATGTGAAGCCCTGTCTGAGATATTCATTTGATTATGAAATCAACAGATCTCAGGATTGCCCCCTCCAGAGCAGATCATTCATAGAGGTGGTATCTGTACATGTGGTAGGATGACAGTACAACAAACACTTTTCATGCAAAGTTCATTAGATTTAATACAATGCGGGCCTCTAGTTTTTATCTCTGTTCTTTCACTCATAGAATGCATTGATTAGATTAACTTAGATGTAATCGGTTTTATCCAATGAGAAAAGTAACATATTAAACTGCTTACCCCTCAGCCTATAAACCCACTGGGCAAATAAATCTGACTAAACTTAATGACAGAAATTTGAAAGTCAGGTTGAAAGTGAACAGGCAGGTAAAATAACTCCCACAGCATTTAAATTATGCAGAAATTCACTTGTGATTGTACTAGATACTTCAAAGGTATCATAAATCATCATGAACTCAATTTAGATACTTTAACCGTTTTATTTTTAATTTTTAACAAACTTGATGTTTTCCCTGTAGATCTGAATGAAATGTTTAGCCTCTAAGCTATCAATGCTCTGAATTTTCTGTTTGTGATTTCCTTGGTCTGAAATTATATTAAGAATAAATGCATGTTAAACTGTTTATAATGCTATATAAAACATATAATTGTTTCTTAAGTTCTTTTGTAGAAACAATGGAAAATGGACAAAAACAATATGAGTAGAGATGTCATTGTAGAGTAGCATAGGCTTAAGAACAGTTGTAATCAGCTAAAGGAAAAAATGCTTGTAGCATCAGGTTACAGCTGCCAAACCTGAGGAATACCATGCAGCTGCACAGATTTTCAAAAGCAGACCAGGTGTGATGTTCACAAATGGTATGAAAGACTCTACAAGTGTACTACAGTGTAACAAACTCATGGGATTGTACATTATTGTTCCTCCCAAGTACTCAGCGACCAAGTGACATGTTGTATCTCTGACATGTTGTGTTGTCTTACAGGCAGGATCAACTAGGTTGCTGGAGAGAATAGTGTGCAGCAGTCATTATTTATGAGGCATTCTCTTCAAAAAACTATTTGCCATTGTTTCTGTGGTGGTAAGTACACCAAGAAAGTGAGCTTGCACTGCTCTGCTGCCTAGAGTCACCCATTACTGAACTTGTTAATGAAAATGAAACACATTTTTCATGCCATTATTTCAAGTGTGCTTAAATTGTTGGATTAAACAAAGGAGGTCTAAAATACCTGAAGAAGTTGTCTGTTAGCATCCCATTCACTGCAATGGCAGTGCTTCCAGCCCCGGAAGCACACATCTTTTTTCAAATGTATATGTTGCTTGCAAAAACATTGATTTCACCTAATTACAGTAAATGGCCTTCAATGGAGAAACTTTTTTTTTTTTGCCTACATAGGCCTAGTGGTTGTCGTGTGGGGAACAAGAAATGCAGAAGAAAATGAGGATCTACGTGCAAAGTGGTTTATTAATAGTCCAAAGGAAACAACAACAAGGAACACAGAGAACTAGAAGAACAGGGACAAGAAACTAACACCAAACAATGACTGACTTAAGGTAACACAAGGACCATGGGCGACATTTGATTCTTGAGTCAGGGGGGGCAAGAAAAAAATAAATAAATAAAATAAAAAAAGCAAAATATTTTTTTTCCGGATGTAAGCATTAAAACAATGCCCTACCGTATAACAATGCATCAAAGCAGCCAATACAACACAGTCAAGAATAACTTAAAGGGGTCATATGATGCTGCTAAAAAGAACATTATTTTGTGTATTTGGTGTAATGAAATGTGTTTATGCGGTTTATTGCCACCGTTTAGTAAACTGTGGAGATTTTAATCTTGCTGCTGACTTGAATGGCGATGCTTCCTGTTTTTCAGTTGATGGCCTTTCATTTTTAACCAGAAATGTGCACGCTGCTTTTCTGATGTTCACTGTTTTCCGTGTCTTTTTCCCGTGTCACTTGAAATGTGTCTGTTTTGAATCGTTGTTACCAATGGCGAGACACGGCGAGGAAAAAATAAATTATATATTCTGTCATAAGTCGCATACCATTCATTCATTGCTGAACTTTCTACCGTCCGTTACTGGAAATTAAATTAAATGACTGGTTGATATGTCTCGATCTCAATAAAGTTTACACACACTTTTGGTCCGCGAATTAGATCTTGCTCGGGTCGCGCGCTGTCGAGGTTTGGCCAGGACCGGCTCCAGAATTAAATCACTGAGGCTGCTTTCACATATATTTGATGTTATATGTTATAAATATGCGGATGTCATTCCCAAAACTTTGCAGGGTGTAGGCTGTGTGTCCGAAAAACAAAAGTTTCATACAAATTCTGAATGGATTATACCCTAGAAAGTACGCAAAGCGCACTCCCTTTATCACAAGCGTCACTCATCTTCGTTCATCGTGATCTCACAAAGTTCCGTTATAATGAATTAAGCTCTCTAAACATTTACATTACGTCAAACTGTGAAAACATGCCATATGAATAAAGCACTGAATTGAAAAGATCTCCAGTAGGTGTTATGCAAAATTCCCATGACCGTTTCAATGACCACATCCCTGACCTTGACCGCTTCCCTGATCATAACCGCTTCCCTGACCATAACCGCTCCCCTGACCGCTTCCCTGACCATAACCGCTCCCCTGACCATGACCGCTTCCTTGACCATAACCGCTTCCCTGACCGCTTCCCTGACCATAACCGCTCCCCTGACCATGACCGCTTCCTTGACCATAACCGCTTCCCTGACCCTGACCGCTCCCCTGACCATAACCGCTCCTCTGACCGCTTCCCTGGCCATTTCCCTGACCGCTTCCCTGGCAGTTCCCCTGGCCGCTCCCCTGGCCATTTCCCTGGCCGCTTCCCTGACCGCTTCTCTGACCATTTCCCTGACCGCTTCCCTGACCATTTCCCTGGCCGCTCCCCTGGCCATTTCCCTGACCGCTTCCCTGGCCGCTTCCCTAGCCATAACCGCTTCCTTGACCATAACCGCTTCCCTGACCCTGACCACTTCACTGACCATAACCGTTCCCCTGACCGCTTCCCTGACCATAACCGCTCCCCTGACCGCTTCCTTGACCATAACCGCTCCCCTGACCACTTCCATGACCGCTCCCCTGACCGCTTCCATGACCATTTCCCTGACCGCTTCCCTGGCCGCTCCCCTGGCCATTTCCCTGGCCGCTTCCCTGACCGCTTCCCTGACCATAACCGCTTCCCTGGCCGTTTCCCTGACCACTTCCCTAACTGCTCCCCTGACCATAACCGCTTCCCTGGCCGTTTCCCTGGCCTCTTACCTGGCTTCTTCCCTGGCCACTTCCCTGGCCATTTCCCTGACCACGTGGTTCACTGCATGCACGGCCACTGGTGGTTGGGCAACATTTCTGTGTGGTAGGACACTGGCCATCATGGAAACAGCTTTCAGCACACAGTGGAATGTTCTTCAGTTTGGGACATTGACCCGGCTTCACTGCATGGACACAGATAGTCAGCTTTAGTTTGTGCATATAGACAGTATGCCACCTCAATATACAGCACGAAACACTCAAAGCATTAATAGCAAGTTTTACCTACAGAGTGAACTATATTCAAAGTATTTTTTCTCTTTATTTTGTAAAGTCATTGTGTTTAAAACTATCCTAAGGGATGAATTCAAACCTACTTTAGACGAGAACAAAAGGCAAAATTTAAATAATAATAATAATAATAATATCATCATCATTATCATCATCATCAACAACTGACCAAAACAATATAACACAAATACCTGTATATGGAGCTGTACAGTAACGTCCACATCCATTGCTGCAGCACTTCTCATTGTTGGGACAGTTAGAGTCACTCTTACAGGAACTGGTACATAATCTTCTTCCAGATGATTGGGGTGGACACCGTCCTGGCTTTGCTGTTATACAGACACCATCACTGAATGCTGAACATTTCCATTCACTTAAATTAAAAAGTTTTGTAACATTTTACTGCTTAAACAAGAGGATCATTAGGGGAGGCCAGGGAGCGCAGTTCCTGCATTTGTAAATCAGGGGTTTAGCAATAAGTCTCAATGAATTCAAACCTACATACGAGAAGAACAAAAGGCAAAATTATAATAATAATAATAATAATAATATCATCATCATTATCATCATCATCAACAACTGACCAAAACAATATAACACAAATACCTGTATATGGAGCTGTACAGTAACGTCCACATCCATTGCTGCAGCACTTCTCATTGTTGGGACAGTTAGAGTCGCTCTTACAGGAACTGGTACACAATCTTCTTTCAGATGATTGGGGTGGACACTCTCCTGGCTTTGCTGTTATACGGACACATACAAACCCGTAAGACCTTCGTTCATCTTCGGAACACAAATTAAGATGTTTTGGATGGAACCTGAGATCTGTCTGACCCTGCATAGACAGAAACGCAACTGAAATGTTCCCAAGTCCAGAAATGTAGCAAGGAGATCGGTAAAATAATCCATGTGACATCAGGGGTTCAACCGCAATTATACGAAGCTACGAGAATACTGTCGGAGCAAAAATTTTAGATATAACAACAAGACGGTTCATTCATAATATTATAAAAAAAAAAAATCAATAATAACTCACATCACTCATGAAGGTATCCATTATCACCGTGTGTGTGCATGACCTCCACCCACCCTGCTTCTGATGACGTCGCTCGTGTTTTTTTTTGTTTTTTTTCACCTTATTTCAAATTACGACTAACACTTTTCTCATCCTAATTTTACAAGTTGAAAGTTACAAAACAACACACGCACAGCGCTGACTGACTCTGATAACGGCCGGGTGTTCTCCGAGTCCGATCGACTCTGGTATTACACACAATGTTAAACAGACCCGGGACCCGAGGTAATAGATTGGGACCCGACCCGGACCCGGCTGACCATTTAAAATAGAGACCCGAACCCGTACGGATCCCAGGTCGGGTCCCGGGTCCTCGGGTCTCGGGTCCTCCGTGTAGACCTCTAAT
>NW_015662166.1:460306-462873 GCF_001515625.1 Sinocyclocheilus rhinocerous
TCCGATTCCATCAAAAATATCTTAATTTGTGTTCCGAAGATGAACGAAGGTCTTACGGGTTTGGAACGACATGAGGGTGAGTAATTAATGACAGAATTTTCATTTTTGGGTGAACTAACCCTTTAACTGAAACTCCCTGGAAACAGATGGCACGCAAACAGGCCCACAATCAAATTGACAGCATTTGTGTCCTCTAGAGCAGTCTCTATCAGAAGAACATCCTCGACGGGACGGCACGACCATCAGCCTCGCCGGACAGTAACCGTTCACTAGAGCAGGGGTTCTCAAACCTCTCCATGAAGTACCCCCAGGCCAGCACTGCACGTTTTGTATGTCTCCCTATATCTGACACACCATCTTCAGGTCTTGCAGTCTCCACTAATGAACTGATGAGTTGAATCAGGTGTGATAGATGAGGGAGACATACAAAATGTGCAGGGCAGGGGGTACTCCAGGACAGGTTTGAGAACCACTGCACTAGAGGATTCAAGAGGAACATTAGGGGAGGCCAGGGAGCGCAGTTTCAGCATTTGTAAATCAGGGGTTTTGCAATGGGTCTCAAACTTTAATACAATTTTTACATATATTTATCTGCTTCAAATCAAAAGTGTTTTAAAACACTACTCATTCCTAAACTGTTTTAATTATTTTCAAAGACTGAAAGTCACTTATTTCTGCATTTCTTCAGGCTGTGCAATGAAGTCAACAGATCTTCTCACCGGTGTTTCTAGTAGCATCTGTTATGCTCAAGTATCCGACCAGACACGATAAAACCGCAATCAACGAGAAATACACTCGAGCTGTCATCCTTCCGACCTGCGATCTCACAATGATCTCTGCTGGAAAATGCGCTGAATTGGTGCGTCCGGAGGAGAGGACAGCGAAGCACACAAAACTAAAACGAATAAACGTGTTGCTGCAATATCAACCTCTGTAAAATGCAGTTTTAAAGATCCAAGGAGATCAGGTCAACTCCAACCCTGATCAAACTCACCTGCCTGTAGCTTTCTAGTAATCTGACTGGAAGGCCTTGCTTGTTCAGGTGTGTTTGATTGGGGTTGGATGAGCTGAATGCTGCGTTCACGCCATGTAATAATAATTAAGGTAACCTAATATAGCGACCAGAGATGAGAAGTAACGAAGTACAAATACTTCGTTACTGTACTTAAGTAGATTTTTCTGGTATCGGCCCTGTTCTACATGGCAGTTGTTCAGCCTGGATACATTTATTAGCTAACAAAATTTGAAATGTAAGTTCTTTTGTATTAAGGTGTTTATATGTGAGATCCCGTTACCCACGTGACACTAAAACAGGTAGTAGTACATGTCAGATCCCATATTTCTTTACTTTAACTTGAGTAAAAAAGTGTAGTCAGTACTTTAACTTTTACCAGAGTATTTTTAAACATGAGTATCTGTACTTCTACTTGAGTGAAGGATGTGTACTTTTGCCATCTCTGATGGCGACACGATCAACTGCAAAATGAATCTGCAGTGGTCAGGTGGTACAGGATCATGTTGTGGTACCAATAGGTGTGTTCCACTTCATGCAGCGCTGCGCATGTTCATGCCGGTTCTTCTTTTTTTTAATTAACCAGAACAAAATATACAACAGTAATGTACAAGAGTGTGCAAACCATTTCTTCAGTAATCAACAACTGTATATTCGTGGAAAATATGACAAGTCTTGTTTGTTTTTTTATTAAAAATGTTCTCCAAACTGGTGCAGTAGTCCTTAAGTCTCCTAAAGAAAATGGATGAAATTTGGCTTGGACCCTGACCTTCTTCTTATGTATGTGAAATATTCCCAAAATAATAAAAAGATGTACAAGAAACGTAAAGTTATTGTTTGTAAGCGTAAAATATACTTTCATTGGAATAATACATACATATCAAAATTATTTAACTTGAATGTAATATTTGTTTTCCTTCTAATAACATTTTCCATATCCACCCAAAAAAATCCTCATGTAGACACAATTACAAAATAGATGGACAATATAGACTCCTTTTCCATTGAGCAAAAACATAAATAAATAAAATCACAGGAATAATCAATATCCAGATTGAATCTCTCTAACACACTTTTAGCTATACCATGTAATATTTGAAATATAGCCTCTTTTACTTCATTATTAAAAAAGTATATTTCACAAACACGCCAAGCTTTATTGGTCCACAATAAGTTTTGACCTGTATCACCTGTTATAATATTCCTATATTTATTAGTACAACTGTGTTTAAGAATATCAACGTCTCCTAGGAACATGCTGTCTTTAACATATATTGCCTCAGAAGAATCAATTCCATAAGCTCTTACAAAATGTATTACTTGCAGGGGTATGGCGTCAAATACGACAGCACACTCTTTTGGCGTAACCGCACTCTAAAAATGCTTAAAAACAACCCAATTTGGGTTATTTTGGCAACCCAGCGCTGGGTCAAATATGGACAATAATGGACATTTGTGTTAAATGTTTGACCCAACATGCTGGGTTGTTTGAAAATTACTATTGCTGGCTTAAAATGAACCAAAAATAAATTGGAAAAAAAAAAAAAAACAGAAC
>NW_015662166.1:463032-463849 GCF_001515625.1 Sinocyclocheilus rhinocerous
AAAAAAAAAAAAACAGAACTACTAGAGCCAACAGTAATAAGCAAAAGGTGAAAATGTATTAATAAGCGAAATCGCCCATTTACAAAAATATAAGACAAATTGAATACAGCATAATTTTCAATATTACATGCATTTAAACTCATTTATCAAGCATTTTAGAAATAAAAATATAACTTTTAAAATTAAAATGTTAATTCAAGTGTATTAAACCGTTCTCTGTTATCCTTTTTAACTTGAAACGTACTGATTCTCGTGCCAGTGTGTCTCCGAAATCTGAGACGGCGATGGGCAGCAGTCAACATTTCGGTTTTTCCCCGGAGTTTTCTCCCGCCACCCTCCCGTAATTTGAATTGCCCAAACCTCGCTATGTGAATAATCACGTCGATATATTATTCCAAGGTTGTCCAGTTGCCAGAATTTTATGAAACGCATCTTACACAGTATGATATTTTTATTTTCATTCCACCAGTAGTTACAGCTCCAAGACAAGTCAAAGCATGATCAATTTCTTGATTTACTGATTACTTATATTAATCTGCATACGCTTTATGAAGTAACCATAAGATGAACTAATCAACTGTAAAACTGCATATGCAAAACCACAGACTCTAGACTCTGTACAGTAAAAATCAGCAGCAGCAAACAAACTTTATACAAGATATTCACTGTTACTGTCAGTGGTGTGCAGGCACGTGCAGAGAGGGGTGCGGTGGGTGCTTGAGCACCCCAACCCCTTTTCCCCTTGATGCCCAAAGTGCCCTTTTGTCAAGGCAATTTTTTTTGTAATTAAACGCCCTTTTGTGAAGGCCTGCCCAAT
>NW_015662166.1:463869-464840 GCF_001515625.1 Sinocyclocheilus rhinocerous
CCCCTTCTAATGCAGCTTCTGTGTTTTCTCTGCATTGCAAAGATTAATTTTGTCAATACTGATTTCATTTGCTTGGTAACAGCCCAAATGACTTATTATTCTAATTGACTGATTCAATTTAAGAATTTGACTGAAAAGATGATGCACACATTTAAAAAAAGGTAAAAATCCCCATAAAAGTTAAAAATCAATTTAAACTTATTGGAAAAGATTAATTTCTATCACTGCTGTGAACTGATCACCACACAGAAAAGTCAGCTGTCCACGGTAGTCATTAAGGTATCAGCACAATAACACACTCAGCAAAATATCATCTAATTATTGTTATCAATAAAATCCCAGAAAATATTGAGATATATTTTCGCACATCCCTGGCCTTCAATAACGTCCGCAGCTGCCGGTGAGTGGAGTTCTCAGTGGAGCGGTGTGCTTGTTTTCTTATATTATTAAATTATTATAATTTTACAAGAACGACGTGAAGAGAACATGTACAGCTGTTGTTTATATTGCTGTGTAACCTGTGGAAGTAAGGTTAGCTGCAGCAAGGGGCTATAATATTTTTGTTCAAGCACAGCAATAGCTTATAAACAAAGGTGCCTGTTCTCTTTCGTTCTTGCTGTTTGATTGGGAAAAGTTTAAAGTGTGTCGAGGGGTTTTATGTTATCTGACTAAAAATTATTAATTCTTTGAACTATTATTATTACAGTATTTATTTAAAAAACATAGAGTGCCCTAAAATAATTATTACAACACTACTGATTTTCTCATCCTCCAAATTATACTCATCAATCCTGTTTTTATTATCATTATGATGAACAAAAAATGAATAAATTCAGAACAGGATTAGAATAGAATTCAATTTTAAATAAGAAAAAAGTAATTTTTTCTACAACAGCAACATAGTGTTTACAACAGCAAAACCACCATACCTTGTAGACTCAATAATAATAGTAATAATAATAATAATAATA
>NW_015662166.1:464850-483535 GCF_001515625.1 Sinocyclocheilus rhinocerous
TTTATTTTGTCATTAATTCTTTTGTATTTTTATCATTTTGTATTGTCTTAAGTTGTCCAAGTTGTTAAAAATGTTATTTTTCTTAATAAAATCTGTATGTATGGATTGCCATTTTGTTGTCTATTAGACGTATATATGTAGTCGTTTAATAGCGGTCTAATTGATGACTAGTCTATTCTTGGGCTATGGTTAGACGTCTATTAGATTTTCACTGACAGCCCAAATTTAGCCTTGTTTTAGCCTAGACCCATATTCACCGTCTATTAGACGTATATATGTAGTCGTTTAATAGCCGTCTAATTGATGACTAGTCTATTCTTGGGCTATGATTAGACGTCTATTAGATTTTCACTGACAGCCCAAATTTAGCCTTGTTTTAGCCTAGGATTGCCATTTTGGTCTATTAGACGTATATATGTAGTCGTTTAATAGCGGTCTAATTGATGACTAGTCTATTCTTGGGCTATGATTAGACGTCTATTAGATTTTCACTGACAGCCCAAATTTAGCCTTGTTTTAGCCTAGACGCATATTCACCGTCTATTAGATGTATACATGTAGTCGTTTAATAGCCGTCTAATTGATGACTAGTCTATTCTTGGGCTATGATTAGACGTCTATTAGATTTTCACTGACAGCCCAAATTTAACCTCGTTTTAGCCTAGACGTCTAGGCTATATTTAGATGTCTAATAGACGTCTTTTAAACACAAAATTGCTTGCTGGGATCCGTTTCGATACACGTATCAGCAAGGAGCACAGCCCTATTAAAAGCCGTGTTCCATGTGCCCCTTTTATACTTTGAGCACCTGCCCCTCCAAAGGTCTCTGCAGTCTGCACGGCCCTGAACTCACCTGCCCGTAGCCTAATCTTAAAGGCCCAGATTAACTTGTTCAGGTGTATTTGATTAGGGATGCTGCGTTCACGCCATATCATAATAATTACCATAATTAGTAATTACGAGATGAGATCTAGCTTTGACGCTTGTTTCACACATGCTTCGTTTGCAGTGCGTATGCGTTGCAGTAGAACAGGTTCGTTTGATATAGGATGCGTTTGCAGTCCACCGTTGTTCCGGGAGTCAGAACACATTGGTTGACCTATGTTTTCGATTCACTAAGACGAACCGACTCGCTAAAATCATTCGTTCTGGAATCGGACAATCGATGGTCAAAGTAACCTAAATTCAGAGACGTCATGCCCATTCAAAGTGAGGGGGCACGTGCCCCCTCAGATTTTTGAGCCAAGTGGATTTTGAATGCACCTTCCAAAAGACAAAAAAATAGCCGATTAATATTTTCTATACAATCACACCGGCCTGATTAAATCGTTCAGTGCCTCATATCATCAGCTGCTAAATTCAAATCTGCGTTCGCTGGCTGGCACTGAGCAGATACAGACGAGTTTTTACCGAAATGCGCATTATAACCAATCACACACGATGCTGTTGAGCTTATGAATGCAATGACCAATCAGAGGTGTTCAGATGAGTCATCGCTAAAATGCCGGTGTTTTCTTCACTCGCTCGCTGACTGAATACCTCTTTCTGGCGAATTCTCTCGTCAGAAACAACGAAGTGCAAATGTGTGTACGACTCTGTAAGATATTCATTTCATAATGTAAACAGCTTCAGTGATTTTAATGGGAGTTTTTGAGAGTGCTTGAACTAGACTGTCAGTGAAAATGTTCTTTAATAATGTAAATGTTCTTTGCTCTCTTTCTGTACAATGAAAGTGTTATGATTAGTAGCCTAACTTTCAATGTTAAATTCACATTAAATATAAACTCAGTCGTATTAAAAACATGTTATGGCATGTCATCCATATTTATAATTAAGTAAACAGGTTTTATGCGTAGTTAATAGATTACATTATTAGGTTATATATATAGAGAGAGAGAGCACCCTCACTAATTTAAGAAGCACCCTCAGTGATTTGATTTTGGAGCCGGGCCTGCTCAGGCTGCTGCTTTGCTGCCTTATCAGGCAATGACTTTAGAGGCAGTGTTTGTGCACAAAGGCACCTCACAAAGCTGATTTCAGACAAGCTTCTGAGGCAATGTAATGGTTTAATGATCTACAACAATATAGAGCAAGCTTTGGTAAGCAAATATTACAATAATAGTAAGCATGCAGCATTTTTCTTCTTCTTCTTTTAGTTTTCTGGCAGTTACTCTGAATTTCCTGCATTTAATTAATATGTGCTCTACATTTTCTTTTCAATTACAAACCTCACATTTGTCTGTGTTTATTTTATTCATAAGAAATAATGTATTGTTAAGTCTTGTATGTCCTAACCGTAGTCTTGCATATGATTTCCTCCTTTCTATTTCTACTATTAACTTTTCTAACTTTGATTGATTTTTGAATTCTGTAATATTCACTTCCTGTATTACCTGAATCCCAACTTTTTTTATACTGTTTGTCAATGTTTTTTTTAATTAAAATTTTTCCTTCATTTTTTCCAAGTGGAATATCTATTTTGTCACTGTGATTTAGAGCTTTTTTTTTGCTAATTTATCAGCTTCTTCATTACCTACTATACCTATGTGTGCTGGTATCGGCAGCATTTTTCAGCTTTTGGATGCAACTATAAACACAAGAGGTAACAAGCTTAACAAGACACACCTTGAGAGACTTTTAAAACTACAAACTGACTACAAACATGGCACAGGAAACACTTCAACATAAAAGTCCAGGGACAAACACAGGGAACCTGTGGTGCAGTAACGTGTAAAGTATAAATATTACAATTAGACAATTTAGATACTGCTGTAAAGCAGCTCTAAAAGACACTAGTGTCACTACTGGGCTCCAGTCAGTTGAGTGTTGGTTCAGATCAGGTAAATAACAGTATAAAGTTCATCAGTTTCAAACGAGTTCTATTCAGTTATAAATACTCCTACAGAAGCCAGCAATGGTGTTATTCAGCTCGAGTTTAATGTTGATTCAATTCATTTGGATAACACTGTCAATGCCGCAAGATGTGATTCAGCACTAAAGCAGATCTACAGAAGACAACAGTGCCAATTTTCCAGCTTAGTTCAGTTCACGTTTTGTTCTCATCTAATAGTGTCAGTACAGTCATATCAATCAGTTTGCTGAGTATTAAGTGTCCTTTAGACCCTAACTAAGCAAGCCAAAAGCGACGGTGGCAAGGAACCTTGTCTCCTCGAGAAATGTCAAAGAACAAAACATATCAATGTACCTCTTTTTTCTTCTTTTGTAGCTCTTACGAAAACACATCACATCCAGTCCAGATTGCACTGTGGCAGAGGAGGATACCCATTATGGATTGTATACAGGGAGCTGGTTCCACATAGAGTTCTGTATATATATATATTGACACTGTTTTAATTTCATGTCTTTAATATGTTGATAGGTGACAAGTATGATGAGCACACATTGTGGATTCTGAGGGAGGTTAATGCACAGCTGCAATCATCTCGCGAGCTGAACCCTGCCTCAAACTCTACAAAAGCATACTCAAATTGAAGAATCGGATGGCTCCTCTCAGTCAGAAGACGCTGAATAAATCAGCAGGGCTACAACAAAGGTAAACCTCTTTTGTACAGTGCCAAAGGTTGTCTTCATCCTGCCCCAGTGACTGAGGGCAAGCTATCTAGCATGCATTGATGGTCATATCTACAGATATGGTAGATTTAGGTCAGTATCTCATTGGATTGAAATTAAAATGTCTGTAGTAAGATTGTTAAAACCAAATGATCTGTTACATAAACAGTACCTGCACTACATAAATGTGCAGAAGTTGTGTTTCTATTTCTATCTACCTCTAAAAGGTGCATATTACTTACTTTATACACACTCTTTAGGGGTAGATAAGGTACAAAGGCGTATAAGTCTACTGGCCCATGACAAGCCATAGTAGCCATAAAGGTAAAGGTTTTTTTTGCAGAACATTTTGTACATTAATAATATGAGTGGACTTTCTGTTAACACACACAGGGTTTTTTAATATAAATTATTGATAGGCAGTGTATAATAAAAAAAACTGCCATTTGTATCGAAATGGGTGACTGTTTGGATCTGCACACTTTCTCACACCTTATTGTTTTTTTTTTATTATTATTGCAACTGATAACTACACTACTGTTCAAAAGTTAGGGATCTCTACGATTTTTTTGTTAAGTTTTTTTTTTTTTTTTTACTTTTATGCTCACCAAGGCTATATTTATTTGATCAAAAATACAGTAAAACACTAATATGAAATTTTATTACAATTTACAATAACAATGTTTCCCCCGTTAGTCATTACTCCAGTGTTCAGTATCACATGATCCTTCATAAATCATTCTGATTTGGTGCTCAAGAAATATTTCTTATTATCAATGTTGAAAACATTGCTTAATATTTTTGTGGAAAGCATGATCTTTTTTCAGGATTCTTTGATGGATAGAAAGTAGTGTATTATGTATTTAATTAGCTTAATTTTTTTTTTTTAATTAACGTTAAAGAAAGCCAGTGTTGCCAAACATTCTTGGCAAAGCTCTTTTTTTTTAATCAAATAACGTTTCTGATAACTTCAAATAATTGATTCATATTAAAACATTTGAGAGCAAAATAAGACTCAAACACAAAAGCACATTTAAACCAGTTTATTGATTTTTCATCACTCTGAGTTGGGTTGTTTGTTCTCAAGAGTGGTTTCATCTCATGCTGGTTGTTCTTGTTTGAAATCTCACTTGGTCTCAGTCACAGCCTGAGTGGAGGAGATCACTTTGCCGTCTTTCACCTCCTCTACAATGGTGACCACTTTGCGTGTAGTTGAGGTTGTGGATGAGGATTGTGTGGTTTGAACACTTCTGAGGATGGGGGAAAAACAAAGTTATAGACAACTCAGAATCTTAATCTCACAAATCAGGACATATATTATGTATTTAATTAGCTTAATTTAGCTTAATTATTTTTTTTAAATTAACGTTAAAGAAAGCCAGTGTTGCCAAACATTCTTGGCAAAGCTCTTTTTTTTTTAATCAAATAACGTTTCTGATAACTTCAAATAATTGATTCATATTAAAACATTTGAGAGCAAAATAAGACTCAAACACAAAAGCACATTTAAACCAGTTTATTGATTTTTCATCACTCTGAGTTGGGTTGTTTCATCTCAAGAGTGGTTTCATCTCATGCTGGTTGTTCTTGTTTGAAATCTCACTTGGTCTCAGTCACAGCCTGAGTGGAGGAGATCACTTTGCCGTCTTTCACCTCCTCTACAATGGTGACCACTTTGCGTGTAGTTGAGGTTGTGGATGAGGATTGTGTGGTTTGAACACTTCTGAGGATGGGGGAAAAACAAAGTTATAGACAACTCAGAATCTTAATCTCACAAATCAGGACATAAATGCCTGAATGTTAATGTCTCACCCAGAAGCCTCCCCATCCAGAAGTCTTCTGTACTCTGCAATCTCCATCTCTAGTCTGGTCTTGATGTCCAGAAGCATCTGGTACTCTTGCCTTTGACGCTCCAGATCGCCACGAAGCTGCACCAGCTGCTGTTCCATGCTGGTCACCTGCATTTGGTAACCGTTTAACATGCTGGCATAGCGGGACTGTGTTTCTGCCAAAGTGCCTTCTAACGACGCTTTCTGTTGAGAAGAAAGTCATTATTCTAAAGGCTGTGTGATGCATCAAAACAGCAGATTTCAAGATTGACCTGGTCATCTGCTTACCATACTGAGTTGTGACTGTAGCTCGATTTCAAGACCCTGAAGTGTGCGTTTAAGCTCTGTGATTTCTGATTTGGACGTTTGAAGGTTTTCTGTGCTTGCAGCGACTTCTTTGTTGAGGGTTTCGCTCTGTGCGAGACAATCCACAGGAAAGCAGTCAGATCAGTCGACTGGTTTTGATTTGGTTTTGGTTTCTTATGACAAACTTGGACTAATGTGATTTTACCTTAGCCTGGAACCAGGCCTCAAGTTCTTTGCGGTTCTTGGCTGCAACTGCCTCGTATTGGTCACGGATTTCAGCCATGATCTTGGACAGGTCTTCCTGTGGTGCTGCATCTACCTCTACATTGACTTGTCCACTCATCTGGGCACGTGCTGCCAAGAGTTCCTAAAGATGCAATAAAAACCACTGAGCATGTCCCTCATCAGGAAGAATAACAGGTTTATTGAAGACTGTCAATCAAGCACCAACTTACCTCCTCGTGGTTCTTCTTGAGGAAGATCAGCTCTTCTTTTAGACCCTCAATCTGCATCTCAAGGTCAGATCTGGCCATTGTCAGCTCATCCAGCACCCTCCTCAGGCCAGCAATGTCTGCCTCTACAGACTGCCTCATGCTCAGCTCATTCTCATATCTGCACAGAAATCAAACCCTTAAGTAAACACTTAGGCCCAATTGAGATGTTTATAGTCAGCTTTTCTCTTAGTTATGTGGACTTACTTGACCCTGAAGTCATCTGCAGCCAACTTGGCATTGTCAATGCTGAGGTAGATGCCTCCATTTACACGTGTGGCATCCTGGATCTTCAGGACACAAGAATATAGACAAATTTAGATACATCTTGGGATTTATTTGAGTTTAGTTGTACAATATCTCTTATTTGTCCTAATTACATCCATCTCCATATGTTTATCTCCGTATTTACAACAATCTAAGATTTAAACCGTTATCTTGTGCAAAAATCACTTCTGTTCATTCCACTAAACTGCACAGTGCTGCTTTATTTTTAGCACATTATTCATATAAAGATAAGTTAACAAAAAGATATACCTGTAGTTACAAATGCTGTTTACATTTTTCTTTCTGACAAGACCACATACTTTGTTCTGGAGGTCACTGATAGTAGCGTAATAGGCGCTGTAGTCACGAGCAGAGGGGGACGTCTTGCTCTCCAGGAACTGGCGAATCTTCAGCTCAAGATCAGCATTGGCCTTCTCTAGGGAGCGCACCTTCTCCAGGTAGGTGGCCAGACGGTCATTGAGGTTTTGCATGGTGGCTTTCTCGTTTGCAGACACATCAACAGCATCAGACAGGTTGAAGCCAGCGCCACCACCGAAACCAGCGCCACCACCGAAACCAGCACCGCCACCGAAACCAGCACCACCACCGAAACCAGCACCACCTCCTCCAGCAGAGAAGGAATGAGAAGCAGAGGTGCTTGAGATACGTGTTCCATATCCTCCGGCTCCCCCGTGCATGCTGCCTGCATACATGCCAGACACACGACTACCACCACCGGACATGGACATGCGGGATCCTCCCATGGATCCTCCAGAGGACATGTAACCATATGAAGCAGACATGATTGTAGAGGAGGCTTGCTGTTCTGTTCTCTGGCTGGAGAGAGTGAGAAGTGAGGAACAGATGACCCGTGATCCTTTTATTTGGATAAATGAGGGAGGGAACGATGGATGGGCGTAGTGGCTTTTCCAAGGAGGAGGAGTGAGAAACCACTGCCTCACTCTCTAAAGGCAAACACACACATTCACACAGCTTTCAGCCAACTGTATGGTTTGAATATGTTTGAGATAAAGATCAAAATAATCGGATTTGATGTAGTTGGATTTTATAAGTAGACATTTTGACATAGTGAAGTCAGTGCCAAAATAGTATGCATAAGTTTTTGATTCTTGGTCCAATAGATTTTTTGAAAGAACTTTTGTGCACTCAAATTCCTTATGTTCTAGTAATACAGTAATATAGTAATAAGTGCTTTTGTGCAAAAAAACAAAACAAAAAAAATATATATATAAATGCATAAATCCAACTTTAACATTATGTGCTGAAACACATCTGATTTTAGCATTTGCACATAGTATATCATGAGTATATGAAAAAATTTTATTCATCTTTTTTTTCTTCTTAAAATCACAAGATTAACATTTTGAACCTGAGGGGAAAACAGTGCTGCAAATACAAGAACTAGAAGAGTGAGAGTTTCTGCCCTCAGGGTGCCAATACCGAGACACACCCAGAAAACAAGCTGCAGCAAAGCCATGGCTACTGTGTCAGTTATATACACACAGGAGTATAGAATAGAACATTTCATTCTTTTTTTTGTTGAAAATATGGTTTATCATATGTACATACAAGAATATAGAATAGAATGTTTAATATCTTGTTATTAAAAATACAATTTAACAGTTATTTATATAACTTATAAGCCTAAGCATTCAAAATCCTAGTTGTTTATTCCTCTCAAGTGAGGCATTTTGTTTGGATTAAATCTTTCTTTACACTATGCTTGTATATAGTATAAAGACAAGCCTTAGTGTTGTTGCCATGGCGACAAGAACAAAGTAGAAAAACAAATAAGTAGAAACCAGAACAAAAGGGGAACAACATTTAGCGCAAACGTTAAGACAGTAAATTGTGATTGCCTGATATGAGAACAAGAAAGCTCTTTAATAATTAAGCTTAAGCTGATAGAAGGGAGTGTTTTAAAGTAAAGAAATAAAAGTTGGATATGAAATGCCTTGTACCATAGAAACTGAGCAGGAGGAGAGACTGTGAGTCTGTGAGGAGAGACCCGAGTCAAGCCAGCTGGCCGTTGCACTCTCAAGCCCAGAAAGACGGGCGCCAGCTCATGTCCCGGAACTCCTGGATTATGGCACTTCCTCCGGAGTTCTCGGCCCCTATCCTCTCTCCTGAGTCCGCTCCAGTGTCGGCTCCAGCCCCAGAGCTCGCTCCAGTGTCAGTCCAGTGTTCAGAATCTGCAGCCAACTTGGAATTGTCAATGCTGAGGTAGATGCCTCCATTTACATGTGTGGCATCCTGGATGGGCGTAGTGGCTTATCGTAGCGGACTCAGGGCTCGCTCCAGTGTTGGCTGCAGCCCCAGAGCTCGCTCCAGTGGGGGCTCCTGTTCCCGAGTTTATCCCACGGAGGGCTCCTGTTCCCGAGTTTAGCCCACAGAGGGCTCCAGTCCCCGAGTTTAGCCCAGTGAGGGCTCCAGACCCCGAGTTTAGCCCGGAGTGGGCTCCAGTCACCGAGTTTAGCCCGGAGAGGACTCCAGTCCCTGAGTTTAGCCCGGAGAAGGCTCCAGTCCCCCGCACCCAGTTCCGGCGGTGCGAAAACGCCAAAAAGTGGGTAGTTCCACAATTAGTTCTGGTACTATGAAAAGGTTCCCGCGGTGCGAAAGGCCCTATTGTGTTCATTTGTATCCAGCTGTGTTTGATTAATTATCTCGTTTTCCCCTTGCATTTAAACCCTGTTTCCTTGAGTCTGAGTCCACTGTTATATGTCATCCTTGAGTTCCAGTGATTGTACCCCTTTGCTTGTTTGATTAAAATTCTAGTTGAAGTATTCTCCTGCGTCTCCTCGTTCCTCCCATAGAGAGATCGTGACAGAGAGCAGAATCGGAAGCATTTTTAACTCTTTATTATTTGATATGTTGCTTGATGCATAAATAATTATGCTATATATTCTTAAACAAAATGCTGAATTGCTTGATTTAAAACACAACACTCATCTAATTGTTTTACAAACCAATTTTGAGAGGTCTTGAAATGCATTGCCTAAGTTGGTCTGCATGGCTTTCCACTCCTGAACATCTGCTCCACCCATTCTGGCTCACATTATTTCAGCTTATATGCCAGAAACCAGAGTTTCATGCTTCGCTGCAGGAGTAGGCTATTTATATTTGACAAAAACTCGCTTACTTTAAACAAACAAAGTGTTTGTGATCAAAGTTGTGTCCCTATGAAGGTGAAACATCACTCGGATAGTAAGAATTCATATGTATGGCTATATGACCAAGTGTGAAATATGTGTGAGGAGACTCACCTGGGAATACGTATGAACTTATATTGAACTCGACAGTAAGGTGACCAACAATTTTTAAGTTGTCAAAAAGGGTGGTCCTCTTTCACAAGTTTTAGGCGCTTAGTGTAAATAAAGTACAGGGAAGTGTCAGAGAAAAAGTCAAACATTTGATGATATATCGTTTTATGGTAGCCTAGCGCAATTTACACAACTCTAGAATGACAAATAGAGGAGTGTGACATAAAGCCTAACGCCTGAACTGAGACAAATAAACTATGAAGTCTAAAGCCTGCTTCCTAATAAGTGCTACATAGTAATTATGTGCAAAGTTCAGTAATTTGTCGTTCTTCTCTGAATTATTCAAAGCTAGTTATGTGCAGCTGGTAAATAGGGCTTGTCTCTTTGTAGTTGTTCTGTACAATTAAATATTTATGTAAGCATAAGTTATAATAATCATAATGCACAGGAGAAACACCTGTGAAATTCTATTCATTCAATGTTGTGTTTGCAAATTGTTGTGATGATTGTAATATATTACACAATGTGAGTCATATATTTGTATTTGGTTAATGCAATAAAAATATTAAGAATCTTCTCGTATTGTATTAATTAAATAATCCAAATATGACTCACCTAGCCAAACAACAAAGAAATAAGTTTATAGTTTTGTATCTCTCTGTGCAGTATTTGATTTTCTTTTTTCCTCTGAACAAAAGCATGCATTTTAAATGCGTTTCAATGTGTCTTTCTTTGCCTTCTGTTTAGATTTTCATTGCAGTAGCTCAGTTGTGCCGAGCCTTTCAGTGAATGTAACCCTTTGTGAGCCTGAACCAGATAAGCATTTGAGGACAAAGGGTGTGTCAGATCAATACAAAGCGCAAGTTGGGTAACATCTAGAGACTAACAAGGGGACAGATTCCTTCATTTTTCTCCCTCGAGGTTTGACAAGTATACACAAGTATGTGGGAGTCTATGCCCTCCGCCCTCCTGTCAATCACTTTTGGTCCTTTTCAAAAATTCATAATTGATCTTGAGCAATTCTTTTGTTCTTCTTATGATTGCAATTACATGATCATTATATGTGGGAGTCTATGCCCTCCGCCCTCCTGTCAATCACTTTTGGTCCTTTTCAAAAATTCATAATCGATCTTGAGCAATTCTTTTGTTCTTCTTATGATTGCAATTACATGATCATTTAGGTACAGTTTTATAAGAGCATATGTGTTCCAGCTATTTGCTCGAAAAGTGCTTTGATCTTTGCTTCAAGTAGAATACATTATATTACTGCTGTCAGTTTTATCCGTTTCAACTTTTTTTTTTTTACATTTAAGATATATTTTTTACCATATTATTATGCATACATAGGTGCGGACATACAAAGAGATCTACAAAAGACTTCTTTAATTGGAACTGTGTGATTTATTAGACATGTTGTACATGCAGATTTAAAGGGGTCATATGATCCTGCTAAAAAGAACATTATTTTGTGTATTTGGTGTAATGAAATGTGTTTATGCGGTTTAAAGTTCAAAAAACACATTATTTTCCACATACTGACTCCAAAGAGAAAGGAAAAATTGAAATCGCATCATATGACCCCTTTAATGACTCCACATAAATCCAGAGACAAAATGATGTAAATATATATATATTTTTTTTAAAAGTTGTAAATAAAAACAAGATTATTGGAGTAAATTTCATGATGAAATACCATTTCAGTCTTTTTTACTTCAAAGTTTAATGTTTAATTCAATGTATTACTAGCCATGTCTTTGCTTGTGAAATTTACTAGCAAGTGAAATTTGTTTCTGCACACTTTTTTAGTGTACTTCGGAAGATCAAAGGTCAAAAGGTGATTTTAAAATGGTTAAAAAAAACTTTGTGGAATTTGTGATAAGCCACCTTAACTAAATATACATTTTCCTTACACATTCCATCTTAAAACCCTTGTTGAAACGTTTGTTTCAGTGTTATTTGTCTAGTATTTCAGTGTCTTAACTATGAGATACTGAAGACAGATTTCAGGAATGTGCAAACAAAGGCTTGTGCAGTCACGTAGTCATCTGCTTGTTCTCAACCAGTGAGCTTCCTTCACTTTTGACCTGATCTTTCTGACCGCGCTGGGAGTTTCAAAGAGTTAGTTGTTCTTATGCGGTTTTCAGAGATTTATGGCATTGCTGAATGGGAAAAGGTATGCTCGTCAAGAGGTTTATTAACACTCGTGCTTGCAAGAAACCACCATATAATTAAACCACCACATAATGTTTGGGTGTGTTGCATTAACAAAAGTGTGCCTTCCAATAACAGTCATCTAAAATAAGTCTTTCTCATGTAAAGTTAGCAAAAATGTGGCAACAAGTATTTAGATGTTTTCTATCTTTCCCCATGATGTCTGAGTTTAGGGGGAAAACACGGAATTGCTTGATTTATATTCTTCAGTTTAAAGAGCTTTTCATCTGTAACCTATTACGTCAGTCTTAAAGCATTGAGAGTATGGGGTGTTTTGAACAGAGGTTTCAGTTTGCTTTCGTTTTATTGGACCACCCAATCCCCACCCCACTCCACCCATTGAAGCTCACATTACTGCAGCGTACAGGTCAAAATCTGCAGTTTAACCCTCACCGGGTGTTTCCTCCTCAAGAGTATTGATATTTTACATAGACTTTGTTACTATAAACAAGCAAACTGATAATGTCCAAGGTTGTGACCCTGTGCTGGTGTGCACAGACCAAATTACCTAGTTTATTATGGTATTAAACAGGATATTAAAAGATTAGTTCACCAGTTATCGGATTTGAAAATAACCTCACTGGCTTCCTAGACCAATTTTGGGTTTGTTTTAGAGGATACCAGTAATTAAAAACTACAAAATTGGTATCTCGGGTATTCACCTGTTGTTCTATTGTACTTGAATTGGCTGTAATTACATTACAACAACCTAACTGTAATACTATTGATAATAGGACACCTACACAATATTCAAAGAGTGCAATTGCGGTAAATACAATTCAGAATGAATCAGAGGTACTTCTACAACTGAAAAGAATATTTAAAAAAAAAAAACACCCATGAGAACCTGTCCATGGCTTTCGTTCATAAAGTGAGTCTTTTATTCTGCAGAACATTGTGAGTTATAACGGAGTCATTTGTTTACTGTAATAGGATTATGTTGTAACAAAGTGTCTGTTTGTACGAGCGGTAACCTTTTTTGTCAAACCATGCAGTAGACAGAATTAAAATAGGTGCTGATTATCGTATTTTATGAATTTTATTTGTGGAACGCTTGCATTGTCCCTCTGTTTCTTGCTGTGAATGTGGTCTGCGAGCCTCAGGTGAGCGTTTGTGGACTGGGTGTGTCGGATTGATTCAAAGCGCAGGTTGGGTAACAGCCAGAGACTAGGGGACAGATTCTTTCATTCCTTCTCCCTCGGGGTTTGGCAAGTGAACACAGGCATGACAGCAGAAAAATTGCTATCGGTGACCTACGCCCTCCCGTCAATCACTCGCCTGGTTCATTCACACATTCTGCTGTCAGAAATTCTTGCGAAATGTTTTTTTTTGCGGTTGAATAAAAGCTTTTCGGGTTGATGTCGTTTCGTATCTATGACTCTGCTTTCCAGATGTGGTGAATGAAGCCACAGGCTGATTTCTGCAATTACCGTTTTTGCCATTTCTGTTTTGTGCTTGTCATGTATACTAAATAAAGGTTCCTTACTGACATCGATGGTTCCGTGAAGAACATTTAACATCCATGGAACCTTTTCGCTGCACAAAAGGTTCTGGTTCTTTAGATTATTCAAATGTTCTTCACACTAAGAAAAATGTTTATTTTAAGAACTGTTCACTGGACGGTTCTTCTATGACATCATGGCATAAAGCCCCTTTTGGAACCTTTATTTTTAAGAGTGCATAAATGTTAATAAATGTGCACTCAGTGTTTTCCTATGCTGACATCTTTAATCTATGTTTCGATACAAGACTAACATCACCCAAAAGTGGTGCACGTTCATGACTTGCTCCCCGGATTAGTCTGAGATAAGTAATATTCTTAGAGCTTGTCTCATCTTGTCTGCAGGAGTTAGTTGCCCTTTTAAGGTCCGTTGTTGGAACCGTTCTGCAATTGCAGTCCAACTGAGGAATGCAAGCCAATATCTCACACATGTGTCCAATAGTTTTCACCATAAACCATCCAGCTGCATACTGCTGTTGGGCTTTCAGTTAATTAGAATGAACCGTGGAATATAAGATGTGACTTTTCCACTGCTGTTGCCAGGGAGGGAAAGGAACTGTTGCTTATACTTTCCGAGCATTAACTTATTTTTATTGTGTAACTGGGAATTTTGTAAATAATATGTGAGCTTGTTGGCAATAAAAAAGGAAACAGCTATTATTTGTACAATAGCCCCAATAAGAATTGGAGCAGTTGAAAATATGAGTGGCATTGCGTTGCACAGCAAAATCTCAATATGTACAACTATTCAAACGTTTGGGGTCAGTAAGATTTTGTAATGTTTTAGAAAGAAGTCTCTTATGCTCACCATGACTGCATTTATTATATTGCAATGGTGTGTGTCCCCTGTAACATTTGTGGTTTTGACTCCCATCAGTAAAGCTCATGGCTATTGCCTTATAAGGTGCTGTAGAAATCTCAGAGTTGCAGGAACATGCCCTTGTCACAGTACACTTGATATGAAGTGCCAAAGGCAGAAAAACGCTGTGGACCTATGCAAACAAAGGCTTAGTAAAATAGAAATAAAACCAATAATGACCGTTTAACCCTCTATTGCATGCATATTCTTTTTAAAATAAATTTAAATAATATATAAATATATATATATACATATACTTTGCTGTGTACGAATTTTTAAAACAATTCGTATTGACTGTATCTCAGAGAATTAGCTTCTAGGTCAATGTTTCTATTTAATGTTTTCTTGAAGTTGGATAAATACTCAAAAGGTACCCTGGGTTTGTTACCCTGAAGCAACATCACGAATTGAAGGTTACGTGTGAGGAAATGTTGCATTGTGGTGATTTGAATATAAGGTAATATATGCAACACTTGTTCAGACAGAACTCTGTATGCAAAAACACTTTCTCTTCTAACTAAAGATACCCCACAAGCTCTAATGCAAACAAAGGAGCTTATGTGAGGAATCACTTTAGTCTATGGTGCATATCTTGAAATAATTATCTGATCACTGACTTGAAATATGTTGCAGAAGCTTTATTGGACAATTTTGCCAATGAAATCTGTGCTCCAGCTGGCTTTCTTACAGAAGATTACAGTGACGCGTTCCTGCTGAATCATACTTGGATGGATTTAAAACCATTTCCACAAGAACAAGCATACTCTGTCATGCACACTAAAAAAAGACCACACAATTAATGTCAATTAAAAATGTTATTTCTTATAAATGTTTTGAGCTTTTTACAGTTTCAATTTTATTTTCTTCATCAGTACACTTAAAAATAAAGGTTCTTTATTGGCATTGATGGTTCCATGAAGAACTTTTCACATCAATGGAAACTTTCCATTCCACAAAGGGTTATTTTCAGTGGAAAAAGTGGATGCAACTTTTCACTTTGATTTTACAGTAATTAAGTATTCAATTTTAATGGCTTGTTTTCACATACAAACTCAATGTGTGTCTCTAGAATTTGAGCACATTAAGTCTTTTTCCTAGAATTTTTCTTTCTACTCACCAATTATCTTCAAGTACTCTGAGCTCTATTCCCCTTCAGT
Source organism: Sinocyclocheilus rhinocerous (assembly GCF_001515625.1). Classification (NCBI taxonomy): domain Eukaryota; kingdom Metazoa; phylum Chordata; class Actinopteri; order Cypriniformes; family Cyprinidae; genus Sinocyclocheilus; species Sinocyclocheilus rhinocerous. The sequence continues at coordinate 480,323 of NW_015662166.1, forward strand.
TGGCTGTTTGTGACAGTATTAACACATGCAGTTTCTTTAGCAAACAATGTGTTGTTTCTCTCAGATAATCCTGCAAATAACTAGCATCTCATTTGTAAAACAAATGCTGGTGCAACTGGGAGTGTTGCCACTGGCTAGATCACCCACCCAGAAACATTTCTAGCAACACCAGACATGACGATTTCAATCTGTGGTCTGAGAGATTATCTTGTTTATTAAAAAGCATTTTTGTCTGAATTTGAAATGTTCTTGCATTTCAGATTTGATTGTCTCTCTTGAGTTGAAGGAATAGATTGCTCCAAAATGAAAATGTGCTCACCCTGAGGCCATCCAAAATGTAGATGAGTTGTTTCTTCATCAAAACAGATTTGGAGAAATGTAGCATTCCATCACTTGCTCACCAATGGATCCTCTGCAGTGAATGGGTGCCGTCAGAATGAGAGTCCAAGCAGCTGATAAAAACATCACAATAATCCACAAGTAATCCACAGCACTCCAGTCCATCAGTTAATATCTTGTGAAGTAATAAAAGCTGTGGTTTATAAGAAATAAATCCATCATTAAGGCATTTTAACTTCAAACTGTTGCTTCTGGCCAAAATACAAGTCCATAATAACACTTACTTCAGTAAAAAGGTCACATCAAAATCCACCAACATATTTGTTTTGAACTGGTTTTGCTTGAAAACCGTGCTTGATTTGTGCATATTTCTCTCCTGATTCAGATGGATGTAACGGTTTGAAGTTAAAAACGTCTTTTATGATGTATAACACACAGCGTTTCACTTCACAAGACATTAATTGATGGACTTGAGTCATGCGAATTACTTGTGGATTATTGTGATGTTTTTATCAGCTGTTTGGACTCGCATTCTGACGGCACCCATTCACTGCAGAGGCTCCGTTTGTGAGCAAGTGATGTAATGCTAAATTTCTCCAAATCTGTTCAGATGAATAAACGCATTCATCTACATCTGGCCTGAATGTGAGTAAAATTTCAGCAATTTTTCACTTTTCGGTCAACTATTCTTTTAAGTCAAATCCTCCTGACTCGAGCACAATAGTCTTCAGTGTTTCTGAAATGATCATTATCATGCCTTGCCTGATGAGTGTAGATAACCGAGTGATCCTGTGATCTTTCATATCTTTGTTAAACAACTGCTATTGATTTGTTAATGTGGCAGAAACTCCTGTTGCGACCTTTACATGCCAAATTCATAACACGGGATGTTTTCTATCTGGTTAACACAACTAAGCCCCATTTATATTCAGATGTTATCCCAAATCTTAGTCTCCATCCCTTTGAAGAGCGGATCACAAAAGATAATCCACACTCTTTAGTACTTTAGATAAATGCCAAATTCCAATTCATAGAACTGGAATAAATAACAAGAACAGGGCATAAGTGAAAGAAAGTGACGGTTTGAGTAGATCTTACAGTTTTTCTCGATTGCTAAAACACTATAACCAGGCTTTTGAACTAAAATTTCAAAACCATAACGCCATTTTTCAAAAAGCACATCCATTTTGCTGAACTGTAAACACTATTCCCCTGCTTTAACACATGAGTCAGATTTGGTGAACTGTTACTGCAAAACTCTACACACAAATCCCTACATTTCTCAGTGCTTACACCATGTGGTCATTTAGAAAGCACTAGCATTCAATACTGTTCACTCAAGTCAGCACAGCTTGAGCTCAATTAGCAAACAATTACCCAGGTGGAAACACTAAGAGTCAAAATTGAACACACATCAATCAGATCCTTCAATAAATAGATAAAAGGGCCCGAATCAGTTCACTGAGCTTTGGAACAATGGATCCAGAGAAATGAAGGAATAGGTCGAAGAGGAGGAGGCGGACGTGGTGGTGGAGGAGGAGGAGGAGGAAGAGGACGTGGTGAATGGAAGAGGGAGAAGAAGGGCAAGGAGACAAGCAGTCTCAGATGAAATTCGAGCCACTTTAGTTGACCATGTCCTTGTCCATGGTATGACCATGAGGGAGGCTGGGCAACGAGTACAGCCAAATTTGAGTTGCTTCACCGTCGCCTCCATCATCAGAACCTTCAGGGAGGAAAACAGGTAGGTGTACTTACAGTAAGACTGCTCTGTACAGTAACTTTAGAGTGCATACACTGTTGCACTATGCTACTGTAATAAAGAAATGCATCAAATTGCCTCGCATACAGATAGAGTTTCAGTATGTTTCCATTTTTTCCTGTAAAAAGGATGTGTGACAGTTACAGTAATGAGTGCTTATATTTTTGTAGGACACAGAGATGACCACCTGGTGGAGGCAGGCTAAGGCTTTTGTCAGAGGAGCAAGAGAGGGAGCTTGTAAACATGGTCATTGCCAATAATGTAATCCGCCTGCGAGAGATTCAAAGGAGAGTGATTGAGGATAATCATCATTTTCGAGGGATAAATGCCATCAGCCTCTCCACAATTGATCGTATCCTCCGAAAGCACCGGTTCCGGATGAAACAGGCGTACCGCGTCCCTTTCGAACGAAACTCAGAGTGAAAGACCAACGAGTGGAATATGTTCAGGTATGAGTTTTGATATCGTATGAAGTATTGTGTACCATCACAGTATAGCAGTTTATGCTGCCATTTGTGCCCTCTTGAACTGTGCTTCAGGGCAGTGATTTACTCTACTGTGTTTCATGTGTTTTGCAGAGAATCTTTGAGATTGAAGGCCGGCCTGTTCCCCATGAAATTATCTTTGTGGATGAGGCTGGTTTCAACCTGACCAAAAGAAGGAGAAGGGGGAGGAACATAATTGGCCATCGGGCTATTGTAAATGTCCCTGGTCAGCACGGAGGGAATGTCACTATGTGTGCAGCCATCAGCCAACGAGGGGTACTCCACCGTCATGCCATTCTAGGACCCTATAACACTATGCTCCTCCTTGCTTTCCTTGACGGTCTAAGAGAGCATATGTTCCAGCTGGACCTCAGGGAACCAGCACAGCCAGAGCAGCCTCGTTACATTGTTGTTTGGGATAATGTCAGCTTCCATCGCGCTGCTCTGGTTCGTGACTGGTTTACCAATAACCCGAGGTTTTCTAAATCTTTGGCTAGGGCCAATATAGCCTGTGATGTGGACGAGATTCTCTGGCCTGACCCAGAACAAAGTTTTTAACAGTTGTGCTGTGTAGTACATGAATGAATAAAAATGTGCCAATGTATACATTGGTTGTGTCTTTTGTGTTCA
>NW_015662166.1:484454-499231 GCF_001515625.1 Sinocyclocheilus rhinocerous
GAAAACAACGGCGATCCGACGAGTTTGAAAATCATGCAGTGTGAACTCGGCATAAGAGAGCATATGTTTCAGCTGGACCACAGGGAACCAGCGCAGCCTCCTACATTGTTGTTTGGGATAACGTCAGCTTCCATCGCGCTGCTCTCGTTCGTGACTGGAACCACAAGCAACATAACTTACCAGTTTTTGATATATTGTTTTGAATTTATTGCACCAGTGTGTGTAATACTATGTTGTAGTGTGTGTGTGTTTTTGAAAGCTTGTGTGTGATGTCTGAGGGAAAAGTTTGGTTTTTCAGCAAGAGTGAATGGTTTTGAGTGTAGAGCTTCATTTTGACCTGAAAATAGGATGTTTGGGGAATTGGGTGAGACGTTATGGATTTGTGTTTACTGTTTTGAGAATACGAGGCATAGTTTCAAGAAATGTGTTTAAGCAATCGAGAAAAACTGTAACAGATATTCATGCAAAGATCTCAACAATAGCAGGCTGCTAACATGCAGATGTTGTCTTGCTGTGTAAATAACCACACTCTCATTGAAACTTGCAAACACACTTACATCTGCTCCGACCAGTTCTACCCGTTACATACTGTCCATTCATTCGCCTTCCTCCCAGTTTGCATTTCCTGGAGAGGGTGTCAAAAGTGGTACTATATTTACAAATCATACCAAACTTTTGTCACTCATCAAAAAAGAAGAAAGAATGTGAATAGCTGATCCTCTAACTACACCTGTAATCATAATGTTGTCATGGAAAGAAAAAATAAACACTTTTTTTTTTTTTTTTTTTTTTTAACTCAAATGGTTTGAAGCAATTGGTTTCCAAAATGAAATGAGTTACCACATGGTACAATAACGGTAACATACTGTAAAAATGAAGAGCTGTAAATGAACAGTGCAATGCCGGCAACCACAGCTCCCAGTAGATTACCGCTATTTTACAGCGCAATTTTTTACAGTGTGGAAACAGTAGGCTATTGCATGTTTTATTTGTGCGCAGAAACGAATATAGGCCTATGTATATCAAGTCTTTATTTTAGGGGTAATCTCAGCCCACCATGACACTGTGTGGTTTGTTTTCATAAGGTCACATTTCCTCATTGCAGTGCTTTGCCCAAACACTGTATGCTTTTAAAGGGATAAAACTTTTCAAAACTTAAAATTATATCATTTATTCACTCATGTTGTTCCAAACTCAAGTTGATTTTTGCAGAGATCAAAAGAAGATATTTTGAAAATGTTTCAACTCTTTGTCCAGACTATGAAAGTCAATGGGGTCAAAAACAACACTGACTTTGACTGTATGTACATATCCTCAAAATAATTATCCCTTTAGCTACTCACACAAAGAAAGTGCTTATACAACTGAGAAGAGTCCTGCTGGAAAGTTGCTTGTGTGAGCTGTGTTACGTTATATGCATTACTAAGCACTTGTAAAGATTGTGAGAAGGCAGTTTTCAAAGTCGTTTTACTGGATGCATGAAGCACTATACAGAGCTGTAAGATGACAACATCATAGAGAGCACAGTATGCTTATACAATACGCAATAAATATCATCTCAGCTAATGCACAAAGCAGTTTAAGACCAAGGCAAGCCCTGTTCGTGTAAACATTGTCCAACATAAGTGCATGATGAATTAATTCATTAAGTCAAGGCAGGTCATTTTATTTGTATAGCGCTTTTCACAATCCATGTTGTTTCAAAGCAGCTTTAACAAGCCCTAATGACTTTAAAACCTCAGTAAACAAAGCCAAAAGTGACTGTGGCAGGAAAAACACGGCAATCTGAGAGATTTTAGAAAAGTGATTTAGCTTCGCATGTGAATGTAGGGCCAAAGCAGTTAAATTCTAAACCATGTAGGTTTTTTTTAAATTGATTTGCAAATACCATTTTTATATTCATCTGCTAAGAACCCAACTGTAACTGTTTATTATAAACAGAGAGTGTCTTCTGGATCAGGGCTTTGACATGGCCATTGTGGGACATTAACCTTTTGGTCTGGAGCCATTCCAATGAAAATCTGGCCTTGTTTTTTTTTTTTTTCCATTTTCCTAATGGGTGTATTTTTTAACAGACAAAAACTTGAGCAACATTTTCCAGCATCCGCTCCTGTATTTTTACAAGATTTCCTGTCCAATTCTGGTGAAAACCGCTCCATAGCAAAAAGATTTCTCGTCTTACAGAATTGAATGCTGTAAAATATTGTCCAAATCCAGACATCGGCTACTTTAATGTAATCTCTGTGAGTGTGTGTGTGTGTGTGTGTGTGTGTGTGTGTGTGTGTCTGATTTAATACAGCTGATTGCTGATTATTGTCGCAGTGGGTGCTGTTGCTTGATCTACACCAAGTATTTCTCAATCCTGCTTCTTTTTTGATGCCTCTCTTATCTAAGTCCTGATTCACCTCATTAGTTCATTAGTAATGTGCTGCTCTGTGACCTGAACTGAGTGTGTCAGATTATTGAGATACCTCAAACAAACAGCATTGAGAAACACTGATCAAATGATTAGAACAGTGTTACACACCCTTAATTAATTTATTTACCTATTTATTTCTATCATATATGTTTAAAATATTTCTATTAGCACTGTAAGAAATAAATGGGGAAAGTCCTGGTAATTATCTGCAAGGACATTATCTGTGAGTTTACAGACATTTCTTTAACCTGAAAACACAATTAAATGCAATATATAGGCTAATTGAAAATACGGGTAAAACACCTATATAAAACCAAGATAGAGATTTTTTTTGATTGTTTTACTGACATTTTTGTGCTTCATGATTTCAGCTAGACAAATGAAAGATCAAGGCTTCCATAAATACTTCTGCTGATGGAAATACAGTAAAAGCAATAAAAATATCACTGTGAAGCAAAAATTGATGCAGTTAAAAATGTAATACTCCATGGATGGAAAATAATGAAAAACATGTAACGACAATCTTGTGACTTTATCTTGTATTGTGTCCCATGAGCAAAGTACTCCACCTAGTGACTGTAAGGCAAAGAAAAAAAGCCATTTACCCCTGGACCACATACAAGCCATTTTTCTTTTGACTGTATTTTTCACCCTAAGTGGTACACTAATTTCTCGTTAAATTCAACCAATTGTTGTAATTCAGTTTGGAATATTTTATAGGCTGTAAAAAGAGAGTTTGAATGCCTGTTTATCACTGTTAACCAAATTGTTTTTAAGTAGGCTAGTTTGACAAGACAAGATTGACAAGATTCATCCACTCCATATGAACAAAGTTTGTGAAGTATTTGTACTTTGGCTTTTCCAAACACACGCTGATAACTTTGCGTTGTCCCCCGACACCTTACTACCGAGATACGGACAGTTATTACAGGCTGCCATCTACTGTCTGCTAAACAAGAACATTTGAATCAGTGCATTTGCTCCACCTGCTGGTTTCATACTATGCTTATTTTCTCTCTATATATAGTGAACTGGTTGCATTAAAGGGGTCATATGATGCGATTTCAAGTTTTCCTTTCTCTTTGGAGTGTTACAAGCTGATTGTGCATAGATAAGATCCCTGAAGTTGCAAAGACTAAAGTCTCAAAACCAAAGAGATATTCTTTATCAAAGTTACTCAAAGGAGGGGGCTTTGTAGAAAACGAAGCGTTTGAGAGAGGCGGGGCATAGAGGACCTACAATAATGTACAGTATTTGAAAAATAATGTGTTTTTTGAACATTAAAGCATGTCAACATATTCTGTTACACCAAATACACAAAATAATGATCTTTAAAAAAGCATCATATGACCCCTTTAAGCATCTTTTAGCGCCTAGCCTACTGGTAGATACTGTAACTACACCACTGCCATTTAGCTGTGTATTCTGATGAAATTGCTCTTTGCCATCTTATAAACAAGAAATGGACTATATATATATATATATATATATATATATATATATATATATAATACACACACACACACACACATGTATACACTAAATTGTCTATAATCGTCATCATCATCATCATCAATTCATTAATTCATTTGAAAAATATATATATATATATATATATATATATATATAGCCTACACACACGCACACAATGGTGCATATAGCCTATAATGAAATAGATATAATGAGAAATATATATATTACATTTACATTACATTACATTACATTACATTTAGTCATTTAGCAGATGCTTTTATCCAAGGCCTTTTTGGCATTTGTTAGTTGGTATAATAAATAAAAAGAAAACAAATACATAGAATACAAAAAGATTAGAGAAGGTAGTGTTAGTTTTTTAAAAGAAAACAAGCAGTTAGTAAATGAATGGAGTGCAAGTCTAAAAGAGGCACTTTTTTTAAAGAATAGAATGAGAATAGAGAGTGCTAGAGTTAGAGGGTCAAATAAAGATGGAAGAGATGTGTTTTTAGTCGTTTCTTGAAGATGGTTATGGACTCAGCTGCTCGGATTGAGTTGGGCAGGCCATTCCACCAGGAGGGAACAGTTAATGTAAAAGTCAGTGAAAGTGATTTTGTGCCTCTTTGGGATGAACAATAAAGCAACGTTCACTTGCAGAACATGCGTTTCAAATTTAGAAACATTTTGAGTCTCCCCCTCCCTTGCCTCACAGTGCTTTGGTCCAAATGCCTGCTTTCCTCTTTTACATCACCTACACACACACAAGTCCAGTGAGAGAGAACAAAGCCAGTAGTTGTGGAACTCCAGTAAGTAAGGCTGTCAAGGCTATTTTTTTCACTTAAACATCGGATGAAGTGATTATTTTCTCTTTAATACAGATTATGCCAATGTATTTTTCAACGAGTCCGCTATGTTAGCAATAATAACGTTACCTGCTTGAGGGAAAGGGCTGCCAGGTTTTCATAACAAAACCCGCTACTCAAAACTAGCCCAAACTATCCGCGTTTTCAGAGGGTCCCCCGGTAAAAATCGCGTTCCGCGGACTAAAATACATGTTACTGGGGTCGCTTCAACCCACGAACATGAAAAACAACCCGCCGCAACAGTGATAAAGTAGCCCAATTCCACGGGAAAACCACGGACTTGGCAACACTGTGACAGATAGTAATGTCTACAACGGACACGAGTGCTGTAACGGCGCGACCACAACAGCTTTAAGTTGTCTAATTTGGCACGGTCTCCCTGCTGCACTAATAGTAGTAAGCCATTCCTCTGTGTATACATATCCTTACAAGTACAATTTTAGCTGTATTATTTGTGTCCCCTTCAAAAATTGCTCTTGAGAAATTTTATGTTTATTGTCCCCCCTACTGTTAGACGAAATTTATGCCCCTGGTCACGCCACCCCAAATCATCACTGACTTCGGAAACTTCACACTGGACTTCAAGCAGCTTGGATTCTGTGCCTCTCCAGTCTTCCTCCAGACTCCAGACCTTGATTTCCAATGCTTCTGACGTTGTTTCTGTTTCAGAAGTGGCTTGGTAGCTCTTTTCCTGAAGACGTCTGAGCGTGGTGACTCTTGACTGACTCCAGCTTCAGTCCACTCCTTGTGAAGCTTTCCCAAGTGTTTGAATCGGCTTTGCTTGACAGTAAGCTTGCGGTCATCCCTGTTGCTTTTGCACCTTTTCCTACCCAATTTCTTCTGTCCTGTCAACTTTGCATTTAATATGCTTTGATACAGCACTCTGTGAACAGCCACCCCTTTCAGTAATGACTGTAGGGATGGTCATTTAATGAAACTCAAATGTAAATATTCTAATATTTTGAGATACTGGATTTTTGACTTTCATGAGCTGTAAGCTCTAATCATCTAAATAAAAAAAATAAAAAAAGTTTGAAATGTTTTACTTTACACGTAATGAATCTAGAATATATAAAAGTTTCACTTTTTGAAACGTTACAAAAAATGAACTTTTTCATGATATTCAAATTTTTTGAGATGCACCTGTATATAATATATTATATTAATATATATATATATATATATATACAGAAATTTGCCTGCAATGGGACTGTGATTGAGCACCCTGAGTATGGTGAAGTAATTCAGCTGCAAGGTGATCAGCGCAAGAACATTTGCCAGTTTCTCACTGATGTAAGTATGAGCTCAGTGGCTTTTGGCATGTAACCTGATGGCCTTTAAAGGTAGTTGATTTAATCGACCCATTTCCTTCATTTCACAGATTGAACTGGCCAAAGAGGAGCAGCTCAAAGTCCACGGGTTCTAGAAGCTGATGTGAACTGACCCCTCCCCTCCCCCAACTCTTAACCCAACCTACCCTGTTGTTGTGCCGCTGTTTCCCCCAGCAGCCCCCCTCAAGGAAAAAAGCTGAAAATGATTACCTCTGATTTGAGACTTTTTAGTATGGCACCCTTATCAAAACGACCAGTCCTGTTCAAGCATGGACAGACGACAAGGCAAATTATGCGGGATAAATGATTTTTGTTCCTTGTCCCCTCCTTTATTCCTATGTTTTTTTAGTTCATCTTGTGCTGCTCTCAAGCACAAATTCCATGTAACTTTTTCTCTTTGTTTTGTACAAGGTGTTTCAATAAAACCTTCAGATGCCACGTTTTGCATAATCTTTAAGTTGACGGGCGGGGTGTGGATGGGGCAGTTTATGTTGATTTCTTGGTTCATATTTAAATACCACCATAAAGAATCTGCATTTTTATTTCTGATGAGGGCCAGCCTGCTTCAGGGTTACATTGGTGTGCCGTTTGTGCACAAAGCACGGCAGCCCCATCTTGTCTCATTATGCATCTCTAACTGCCTTTTTTACCCTTGTTTTTCACAATATGCATCATTTCAATTTTCTAAACTTGTAATACCATATTTTGTTTTTGGTCTGGAATAAACAATATCCCATACTTTCGATGTTCTAATTTCTTAAATAATGGAAAGTATCTTGAGCGCAGTGCTTGCTTTGGTTGTAATGGCAGTCAATCACAGGAAACGTACAATTTTAATTAATGTGGTTCAGTGTTGCCAATTTAGCAATTTTGTAGCTAGATTTAGCGACTTCCCCACCCCTTCTGAGACGTTTTTTTTTTTTTCAAAAGTTTAGGGACAAATATAGCAACTTCTTGGACAAATCTTATCTAAGTTCTCATCTTGTGAATTTGCCATCATGATGGCATCTAGTGACATTTAGCTACCAGTTTTAGCTACTTTCAATTGAAAGCAGTTGGCAACACTGATGTGGTTGTACGCATGAAAACATTGTTCTGTTTTTGCTTGTGGATAGCTGGTTTGGGCAAGTCATTTTATCGATGCTTTACACTGACTTGAATCTTTTATTTAATCACAGTTTAAATGTGATGGTTACATATTCCAAAGAAAACTTGTAGGCAAACTGTGTACGTTTTTGTATATAGAACAAGCTCAGAAGTGCATAAGCCAGAAGACAAGTCATAACATGAAGAAAAAGTGAGATAACATGATCCAAGTCGAGGGTAAAATCTTTTATTTAATCACAGTTTAAATGTGATGGTTACATATTCCAAAGAAAACTTGTAGGCAAACTACGTTTTTGTATATAGAACAAGCTCAGAAGTGCATAAGCCAGAAGACAAGTCATAACATGAAGAAAAAGTGAGATAACATGATCCAAGTCGAGGGTAAGCCTGCTGAAAGATTAATTTTAGGGGAGCATGAGAATGAATCACATTTTTAATATGAACAAAAGATTTGTTTATACAAGAAGCTATATAAATTTTCATTGTGTCATTTTTGAGATTTGTTATCCTGTCCATTATTTACATTTAAGTTATAGAAGATGCTCTTGAGCAACCTAGAAAACATTTAATAATCAAAATGAAAATGTATATTATAATGAATCTCTTATTCCAGTTCAAACTAAGTCGGGTAGTTTTTTTCAATGTGACTTTGAGAGGAATACTTTGGATATTTTTATTTGAATAGTGAATTCTCTTGCACTGCTCCTCCTTCAGTTTACTTCAGTTTAGACCAATGTAAAAGGCGTATCTTAGTGGATAATCATCCTATTCACTCCCTCTACTAACAAATATAATGTGAAAATGCCATAACCACCATTTGTAAGCTGTTTAAAAGTGGCTGTTCTCTCTTTTGCACAGCAGAGGGCATAACAGTAGTAAATATTACTCTGAAGACATTCATTCAGTTATTTTGAATTCACTTGTGTATCTTAAATTGTATAACAGGATGATACATTTCAAATATATACATTTTGATTAATTTATATAAAGGTTTAAAACAAGTAGGCTAACTACACTAAGCATATTTTTGTGGCTGGTTGTGTGTTCATCTATGACAGCACGTACAAAAACAAGTCATGCAAGTCTAAATATAAGTGAAACTAATAGTAATGTTCTATTTCTATAAGTAGATGACTAATAAACCAATCCTAAGGGAATCAGTCACACAAAGATCTCTCAGCCATGCTGTCTTGATGGTGGTATTTAGATACCCCATGTCTTTCTTGGCAGATTCAGCTGGAGTACTCAGACTAATGATTAAGAGTTAACCGCATGTTACAACTGAATACCAAAGTAAATCACACTTAGATAGTACCCATAAATCCATCCATCCATTTTCCAAACAGCTTGTCCTAGAGCCGTTGGGATGCTGGAGGCTATCCCATTCCCAACCTCTCAGGCCAAAGGCAGGGAAACACCCGGGATGGACAGCCAGTCCATCACAGTTACCCATAGAATCAATAAATACATACAGGTCAATAATAAATCAATAATAAATACAGGTTAACAATTAAGATGAACTGAGTATTGTGGAGATGTGGAGCTCCAATAAAATGTGTAATGCCAATGCAGTTGTTATAGTTATGTGGGGGATTCTATAATTGCAGGTACATTTGGTGTCCAAAGTCATTATTTTTTAAATTATTTTAATAATTTGCTACTTATTGTTATGAATTACAAGATGTTACAGTCAATAACAATATAATAATTTGTGTAAAAAGTGTCTTAAATAGCTCAAAATCATGATTTCTTGTTGTCCATTTCTCCCATCATGTATCATTGTGTAATCAAAATATTTTATTGTACTTTTCTTTTTGTAATATTTTATTCATTCTATTTATAAAAGAAATACTAAATACTAATTTACTTAATTCTACAACATTAAATTGTTTAAAAATAACTTTTTTTCTTATAAAAATGTGTGTCCATTAATCTTGTGTCAACTCTGTTATCGTACCATATTTTGCCTTTAAATTGGTGGAATTATCTCCCACAACTATGTAAGATACAGGAAATGACGACACTTTCCCTCACTGATTAGATCTGAAGCACTGAAAAGTCTGTGTGCTCTCTCTGAGAAAATATTTTAATCTAAAAAGTTCTTATACCAAGAGTTATTTTGAAGAATGTCAACTCTGTTACCACAATATCAAAAGGAAAACAACATTTATTACTGATCACAAATTGGGTTATTTAAAGGTATTTTAATCAAGAAACAGACTACCGGTAATATTACTTGTTATTCGCAACAATATATCCAATTCAAGTGCAATTAAAAAAAAAAACAGAATGGAAAGGGTCAACTCTGCTTATGAACTATTTTCACAAAAAAACTATACGATTGTTGTTTAAAAATCTCATAAACATTATTGAGATATGATGCACCCTTATAATATTTCAACAACATTTCTCTTTTTTTACTGGATATTGAAATCAATACATTTTCATATGAAAAATATTTGCTCCAAGTGGACAATTCTGTGAAGACATGGGTATTTTCTTTATTTTTAAGGTATGCATAGGTGAAATATTATCTCAGTTCCAAATGTTGGAATGTAAGGACTGCTTGTCTAATGATACAAGAAGGATTTTTCCTTTTATGATTTACTGTTATTTCTATACATTGCCTAATTTGTCCGTAACAGAGTTGACAAACAATACCATTAAACATCTGTTTTTTTTCATTAAAAGTAAAAAAAGGAAGTAACTTGTGTTTGGCAAGCACTGAATTATTAAAATTGAATATGTTTTCAATAAGATACTGGAAATAATTTCTGTTAGTGAACAGTTTGTTTTCTTAAATTTATGAAATGCCAAATGTATCTCCAATTATAGAATCACCCATGTATAGTCCAGATATTAGGGTTAGTAAGAGAATATTTATTTAACAGTTAATTTAAGGTCTTGACAGTCATCGTAAATCCCAGGTACGGTGATGTGACCATCTGATCTGGATACAGACTGGATCTGGTGGCTACGGTGACCTCGGATTAAGAAAGAAACAGACTACCGGTAATATTACTTGTTATTCGCAACAATATATCCAATTCAAGTGCAATTAAAAAAAAAAACAGAATGGATTTTAGTGGACATTAAAAATAAAAATTTTAACTCATAAGAATGGAAACTGGATAAAAGGGATTTCCAAACTATTTGGAATCCACTGATCCACTGTCAGGTATAAATCATGTGGATGTCCTTAAATATCGTTATAAGCACAATGGAAACCTAGAACTTCTTACAACATTAGAGAATCTAGAAGTATCAACTTATCACATTTATCGAGTGAAATATTTCTCAAAGACCGTGTCTGACCTTTAACGCAACTGATCGCTCATCCATGAAACCGATCGACAATTCACGAAAAACTTAACGAAAACACAAGTTGATACTTGCGCCATCTAGCGTAAACAAAACTGCGTAAAGTAAGCATTAATGGCGTCGGAAGATTTTAGTAGCTATTTATGGTGAACTTGAAACATTTTATAATTGTATAAGCTCAAGACAAGAAGAACAGAAAAGTGGGGTGAGAAAAAAACTTGACGGATTGCAGGTCTATTCATATAGCGTATTGCAGTGCTCGTCTTGTCACGATGCTGATTGTGTTTACTTTGTAGTAGATTTATTTCTTAGCTAGCGCTAAACTGAATTTACCTCATAACTGGACAGAGTGGATCCTATTAGACTGAAGAGATATCGTTTTTGACCGATAGACAGTAGGCTAAATCTGTTTTTAGTGCGTTTGTTTGAAATGGGTTGCCTTAAAATGAAGGTAAAATTACAACACCATTCAAAAGTTGAAGTCATTATTTATTATTATTTATTATGCTCACGAAGGCCACGTCAAAAAAAAACAAAAAAAAAAAACTGGTAGGCCTATAGCTAAACAGTGAATATTGTTACAATGTAAAATAATATAGTATTAAAATATTTTCTATATTCATTTTTGCTGAAATATTTATTTTAGTGATGGCAAAGCTGAATTTTCAGCAGCCATTATTCCAGTTTTCTACGTGATCCTTCATAAATACACTAGTCAACATTTGAAGTGGATCAAAACATTTCATCAAAGTTGTCCTAAAACCTAAAACCAAAATATGTTCTTGACTTAGGACAACTTTGATTAACTGTTTTGATCCACTTCAAATGTTGAATACTATAGGCTAATTCTCATTTGCTGATTAGGTGCTTAAGAACAATTTCATATTATTATCGGTGTTGAAAACAGTTGTGCTGCGTCATGTTTGGCAAGCACTGAATTATTAAAATTGAATATGTTTTCAATAAGATACTGGAAATAATTTCTGTTAGTGAACAGTTTGTTTTCTTAAATTTATGAAATGCCAAATGTATCTCCAATTATAGAATCACCCATGTATAGTCCAGATATTAGGGTTAGTAAGAGTATATTTATTTAACAGTTAATTTAAGGTCTTGACAGGCATCGTAAATCCCAGGTACGGTGATGGTACTAGTCTTTATTTATAGGGTTAGTATTTATTAGTATTAGTATTTACAGGGTTCTCCTACTTCAAGAAACATTGTGGTACACTATGGAACTTTCTGCAATTTTTATTAACCTATGAACTAAGATGTCCTTATTTCAAGTCACAGGCCTAATAAATAATAATAATAAAAAAAATGTATTTCACTAACAAAATATTTAAATGTGCTGTGCACAGAATGGTTTAGTAATCAAGGTCATTGATGGAAAATCAACTATATTGACCAGGCGGCTAAATGCAATCAGCTAGTCCAGTCAGTTGTGAGGGTTTAACCGGTACTGCTATAAAAACTTACTGTGAATGGCCAATTGGAATCATTATAACCATTTTATTTAATTAAACAGCAAATTAGTCAATTAATTCTGTTTGTCTGGATGTAATCAAAAACATTTATGTATGCTTGCATTGTATTAAAAAATGTGCTAGCCTGAGGAGTTGGACTTCCTCAGCGGAGTCTTAGTTGGTTCCCAAGGTTTGCCATCAACGTAAACATCAGGGAGTTTTTTTCTTGCCATTGTCGCCTTCGGCTTGATCAGTGGGAGTATAAGGGACTATTTGTATATAAAGCTGCTTTGGATATGCACTGTGAAAACAATTGAACTGGATTAGTCAAGTCACCTTTATTTATATAGCACTTTTAACAATACAGATTGTGTCAAAGCAACTGTACAGCATTAATTAGGAAAATAGTGTGTCATTAATGCAAAATGACAATAGTAAACACTCAATTTTCAGTTAATAAAGGCAGTTCATCATTGAATTAATTGATGTCATCATCCAGCTCAGTTCAGTTTAAATAGTATATTTGCAATCAAGTCAACGATATCAAAGTTGTCCTAAAACCTAAAACCAAAATATGTTCTTGACTTAGGACAACTTTGATTAACTGTTTTGATCCACTTCAAATGTTGAATACTATAGGCTAATTCTCATTTGCTGATTAGGTGCTTAAGAACAATTTCATATTATTATCGGTGTTGAAAACAGTTGTGCTGCGTCATATTTTTAACCATGTTTTTTATTTACTTATTTTTCTCAGGATTTTTTTGATGAGTAGAAAGTTCAAGAAAACGTAGGTATTTGAATTTGATTTTTTTTTGTAACAAACAATGTAAAAGACTAAACTGTCACATTTGATCAAATGCGCCCTTGCTGAATAAAATGTACTTATTAAAAAATAAAAATGAAATCAATGTTAAGGTAGATTTAAGAAGTTTTACAGGCTTAATTCCAAAGATTTTAGAGACTAAACCTCACAAATATTACATATTTTTAACAGGAAAACAAAAATACTTATGTATAATTTCTTTTGCGGTGAAGTGACATTTCGTTAATTCTATACAGTGATGCTCTTTCACTTGAAAACCGCGACATTATATATGTTTGCCAAAAAATTGTTTACCCCTCAGAAAATTGCCATAATCTGTAAATTGGTGAATACTGTGTATGGAAAATTACAGTTCCATAGAGAACTGCCTCTTGCTAGTGTGTGAATTTCTATGCTGGTGTACTCTTTTCAGGGATCATGATTACAGTATAATGACTGCTATCAACATGGTGCAATTAAACATTTTCAAATTCTGGGATCAAAGAGAGAAGCTTCTCTTGAAGTCTATCTGATTCCTTTCCGTTATACACGAAGAGATGAGATTAATATTAATAATGTTCATATTGACTAGTCTCTCAAAATTAAACGGATGTCACTGAAACAAAATGGCTCGAGTGTGGGAAACATCTTGAGTTAAATGTTTGTTGCTTTCAAGCAATGCCATGTTTAGGGCAACATCCAGGAAGCTTCTGTATAATTTTGTCATTGTTCTGAAACTCCCTCCCAGCCGGAGAGCTGGTGCTCGGCACAGATGTTGGAGCCATTTTGAATGTTAAAACCACCAGAGGAAAGCCTCTTAGTACCATGGCGACAAAATGTTGTTGATCTTAAGTTGGTTTGTAGAATCATTTTTTTCTGCTGCATCATGTGGGTTTGCTCAGTAGTTTTTGAGCTCTCATGCCAAAAGTTTGCTTAGATATCTGCGTGACCTTTAGGAATGAATGTTGCTTGAAATGAAAAGGTATTGTGAATACAGCATTCAGTTGCAAATAGGTTTGCAGATGAATTTACTCAAATATAGATAGATATGCAGCTCAATAGATTCTTTTTACATGTGGCTGTTGATTATTGTATTCTTTCTGATGCCTCTATACAGCCAAGTTTCTTACAGTCTAATTTATTCCCTTGAGTAGTTATTAAAATATCTGTCTCCCAACCTTGCAAACACAAACATGCACAGTAAGAGAACAAAAACTTTCATCCTTGACATTTGGGGCCTCCAAAAGACAGTTCGACAATTAAGTACAATTTCACAATAGCGTTTTGATTTAAAGGGATAGTTCACCCAAAAATGAAAATTCTGTCATTAATTACTCACCCTCATGTCGTTTCAAACCCGTAAGACCTTCGTTCATCTTTGGAACACAAATTAAGATATTTTTGATGGAATCTGAGAGCTGTCTGACCCTGCATAGACAGCAATACAACTGAAATGTTCCCAAGTCCAGAAACATAGCAAGGAGATCTGTAAAATAATCCCCTGATGTCACATGGATTCAGTGTCACATGATCCTTCAGAAATCATTCTAATATGCTGATTTATTATCAATGTTGGAAACAGTTGTGCTGCTTCATGGTTTTTGAAACATGTGATACATTTTTCAGGGTTCTTTTATGAATATAAAATGTAAAAAAACAGCATTTATTCAAAATGGAAATCTTGTGTTATAATATACCGTTCAAAAGTTTGGAGTCTTTGAAGTTTTTTTTACTTTCTTTTTTTGTAAGTTATGAAAACTTTTATTCAGCAAGGATGTGTTAAATGGATAAAAAGTGATAGTAAAGACTCATATTGTTAGAAAAGATTTTAAAGATTAAAAAAAATTTTTTAAATAAATGCTGTTCTTTTTAACTTTTTATTCATAAAAAAATCCAGAAGAAAGTATCAGTTTCCAAAAAAAACCAAAAAAAAATTAAGCAGCACAACTGTTTCCAGCACTGATAATAAATCAGCATATTAGAATGATTTCTGAA
>NW_015662166.1:500163-534305 GCF_001515625.1 Sinocyclocheilus rhinocerous
ATAAATGCAGCCTTGATGAGCACAAGAGACTCCATTAAAAATCTTACTGATCCCAAACTTTTGAACGACAGTGTATATATGCACAAACACACACACACACACACACACACACACACACACACTGCTGGGTAGATTACTTGTTGTCTGTTAGAGATTACAAATTACATGTTCAAAATTGTAGTCAGTAATGTGATCAAGATTACTCAAGATTAGTCATTGTAGCTAATGCATTCTACTACATTTGGATTGCGTTCAGATTACTTTTGACAGCTTGTTTATAGATTTAAATTGGATTATTGTTATAAAAAGCAAAACAAAAATCCATAAAAAAGTAACTGATTTTCAGCATTTTAAAACTTAATATATAATATAATCAAATTACAGGTAATACATTTTTGGAATCTGATTACATAATACAGACTACATATAATCAGTTACTATCCAGCACTATATATTACTTTTTGCTGTATCATGAATTGCTTTATTTCATAATTTCTTCTAAATTCCCAGTTGTTTAATGGCAGGTCATTGTGACAACTTACCCCATATATACTGGAGCATGTTCTCAAAACGTGTTAAATAAACTGTATTTTTGCTGGTACAGTTACGGAAATGTTCACTAGACTTTTTTTTTGACATTTGGCAAGACTGAAAAATATTCTGTGGAGCTAAAAGTGTGACAACTCTGCTATATCTATAGTGTGTGCTATACATTAATGAACACATTTATTGTATTGAACATTAATGCTAGGAGTTGATGCATAGTTTTCCATGCTGTATATGTATGTGTTAGAGAGTGAAGGCGAGAAATCCATATAAAATGACATTTTATTTTCTCCCAAAACAAGAGAGCCAAAGTACTTGTTTTCTGACAGCATCATTTGTCATAAACCTTCCCTCCTGCAGGGTTAGAAGAAGATCTCAAACATTTTGTAAAATGGCCCTTCATGCGCACTCATTGCAGTCATATGAAAACCTCTCCAGAACAGCACTTTAAATGAACAAACAGCATTCACATGCCTCCATAATATTCACATCACAGCATGACACACTGGGACTGCATTGTAAGTGTAGGTGAAATCTCCCCAGCTTCAAAGCATTTATAATTGCAGTGTCAGCCAATCACATATAAGCACCGCTAACAGAGCCAATTATAGCGAACAGAGTTTGAGTGTTCACCACAATTAATAGAGCGGTACGGTGCCGTAAAGGGCAGAGACCTTTAGTACTTTGATCAGTGTCCTTTACTGTTGTAACGAATCAGCTCATGGGAAATATGAATAATTAATCATAACTAGTTATAATTAATTATGAATATTTTAGATCCGCTGTAGATATTTACTTGACCTCTCAGGGTCAACTGTCTTGTCAATTCTAAGAACGTTAATTTCCTGGTTAAGGGAAATAACTTTCTTACTGTACAACTCTACACAGAGCTTGTAGATATTGTGTGTTTGAGTGGTCCAGACGCTACACTGTGTTCATTCAGATAATTGCATGGCAGATATTAAAGTGGATAAGAAGGACAGATTTTGCGTAAATTGTCAGTATGTAAAGTTCAGTTTTCTGTTGAAGACTTAAAAAATAAAATAGACTTGCAACCTGGTAGTGTTATTAGTTTACAGTAAATCTAAGTGCATACCCTGTTGGAAAATCCAGCTTAAATGACTAGTTGTGATGTAACTTTGAACATGGTAACTGCTTTCTAACTGGTCTTTAGTTGGTCAAAGCTGGTCAATTAGCTGGTACAAGTTGGTCATTAACTGGTCAGAGCTGGGGCCTGTACCTTGATGGTAGATGAACAAATTCAGAGTTACAGGATTAGTTTCGAGTTGACAAAACCAAACACCAGAACATAATCTGCCCCAGAGCAGGTTAGCTGTGGAGTATAAGTTACTAAGGCAATGAATGCCGCTAAAAGCCAAGCCACTTTCATGGTACCTAAAACCCAGGATTGGTGCAAACTAAACTGAAACATACCTGGCTAGCCAGCTAATCCAGCTTCATGGTACAGGCCCCTGGTCTTGCTGGTCATTATTATTATTATTATTATCAGTCATCATGTTCCAAAAACCATTTTAAACAACTTAAAATGGTTTTACTAAGTGGTAGCTGGTTTGTTGCTACTCCAAAATGGTCTACTAGCTTGCACTATAGACCAGCTAGACACCAGCAACCATTTTATAATGGATTGTCAATGGTTGACCAACAGGTAGTTTCACATCAAACTCACATATGTTTTCCCTGTACTTTAAATTTGGATAGTATCAAGTACACAGTTAACAGACAAAGTGGATAGGGTTAAAACAAAACTATTTTTTGTTACTTTTTGTACACTTGAGGTTTTTGGCAAATATATAATTGTTTTCCTATATATTGGTCATTGGACTGGAAACTCTTAGCTGAACTATAGTGCAAACTTCATGCAGCAAACGTTCAGGTGAAAGTGTTAACCTGGCATATACCTTTCTGTCAGCAGCTCTATCTTCTCCCAGATAAGTGCCCGAGGCTCAGTGAGTGCAGCACTTCACCTGTCCTTATATCCATATCTGCACTGCACGATGGCAACTAAATAATTAAGGGTCTGGGGTGCCAATACTCAACCTGAAGATTTGATTATATTTAGAAGTGAGCTGATGTCATCAAACTTTCTGCTTCCCATGCAGTTTTGCAATATTGCTATATCATACTTTTACAGAAATCTTAAGAGACCATGGATTCTAACAATAGTTGTTTTCTTGTGATCACAACTTAATTTTCTCGTGATTTTCTTGTTAGTTTTAATAAGTATTAGACCGAACGCTATTGCGGTAGTGAAACTGTGAAGAGTCATGCATGTAAGAACATAACAATAGATATGCTTTCAAGCAAAGTAATCATATTGATTTAAGCATTTTAGAATTCTAAGTTAATTACTTGCCAGTAACGAACAAAATACTGCACAAATTATAGCGATCGCTAAGAAATAAGGTCTTCACTGTCCCAAAAACGTGCAATCTGGGCCAATATGAACAAACACAGTAAGGAGGATATATACCCCATCAGTTTGTATTCAGTTCTGTACTGCCACCTAGTACCGCTGTTGTGTAACTTAGAGAACAACTATGTCGAGATCACAAGAAAATATCAAGTAAACAACTTGCCGAGATCACGAGAAAATTAAATCCTGATAAGGAAAAACAACTTTTGTTTTGTCGAGATCACGAAAAATTTAATTGTGATAACGAGAAAGCAACTTTTATGTCGAGATCACAAGAAAATATTAAGTAAACAAATTGTCGAGATCACGAGAAAATTGTGATGAGAAAACTTTTATGTCGAGATCATGAGAAAATTAAGTCGTGATAACGACAAAACCACTTTTATGTCGAGATCACGAGAAAACAAAAGTTGTTTTCTTGTCATGACTTAATTTTTTCATGATCTCGACATAAAATTTCTCATGAATCATGACAAATCATGACTTATGTCGAGATCACAAGAAAACAACTAATGTCAAGATCATTAGAACATTGTCGTGATAATGGGAAAACAACTTTCGTTTTGTCGAGATCTCGGGAAAATATTGAGTCATGATAATGAGAAAACAACTTTTGTTATGCTAAGATCACAAGAAAATATTAAGAAAACAACTTGTGTCGAGATCACGAGAAAATTAAGCCGTGATAATGAGAAAACAACTTTTGTTATGTCGAGATCACAAGAAAATTAAGTCGTGATAATGAGAAAGCAACTCTTGTTTTGTTGAGATCATAAAAAAATCATAAGAAAAAGTCATGATGGTGAGACAAGAATGAAAAAAAAAAAATCTATGGCCTCTTTGGACTTCCGCTTCTAATTTTGACTAATTTTCAAGACACCACTTGATTATTTGGTCGTTTTTCAACAAATTTCAGACACTCCCCTCATCTTCCATTGGTTAGCAAACAGGCATGGGACATTTTTAACTTTAACATAGTTTAATTTATAAGCCAGCGAGAACGATTTTCAAACATTTTTATCATAATCTATTGCCAAACAAACAATAGTAATATTTACAGCAGTATTTTTTGTGTGAAACTGTGATGCCTTGAAAGGTCACATTTATTTAGCAAACTATTGATCACAAATACTATCTGCAGACAGACCGATGATCCCAGAATCTAATCACAAAACACAAAGGCTCACATGGGGCTTTCTCTTTAGAGCAGTTTGTTGTGCTCTTTGCGTTTACTCTCAGATCTCTGTCTGTGGACTGAATTTTTCATCAAAACTGTGAACAATAAATTTGCTCTGCCAAGGTTACTGTCTTAAGCCAACTTTTCTGTATAATGTTTTTTCTGTGGAAAACAGCTTAATATAACTTACGTAAACATTACAGGCTCCAAAGTCTGTTTGTAGACAGTTTGTATATGATCCACAAAGTACAAAGTGCAGTGTCCTCATGAGAGACATTTGCTTTAGTTGTCATTTTAATAGGCCTACATTAAGGGTTTTTAAAAATGTGAGATTCACCCAAACACACACTATTGTTTGAGCCAGTGTTGTTTTTTTCAACCCTCAAACAAACAGACAATTATGTGCAGAATTTACACAGGCTGTTTTGTAGTGTTGCTGAAGAGTCTGTAATCCAAATCTTCTGAATCCATACGACTGCAAGGAATAGACCCAAATCCATGCCTTTATTCGGCGATCTTCATCTCCATCCCGAGCAGCCAGTCCAGTGACCGTAAGCAGCAAAGCCTGCGCTGACTGATGCGCTCTTTACAAATTCAAATGTTGCTGCTTCAAATGACAGGTTTTACGGCAGGATAATCGAACGCTCATTGGCTCTCGCCTGCATTCGTCACAGATTGCGACATGCCATGTTTCTGGTGAGGTGTGTTTGAATGATGTGCGCGCGCCTTCACGAGTTCACGGAGTGGATCGGGAAAATAATCTGGATAATATTTTCAGCGATTAACAAATTAAATTCTGCTCTGCACCTCACACAAAACTACTGTATTCTGCCAGAGAGGACCGCGGCTGCAACGCGTCGTCATTTGGATTACTTTTGGTACTGCTTTTGACATTTTTGCAATAAATAAATGATTGCAATTGCATTTATCTGTCTGTCATTTTTTTCTTATACTGTACAGAAATAGTCATGTTTAGGTTTATAGGTAGGAGTGGGATTAGCGACTATAAAATATTTTTAATGCTATATTGGTACTAAAATGGTTATTTTCCTGCATATTTCGATCAATTGCATTTTATATCCTTTCATATTCGCTATAAAATGGGTAGGTTAAGGTTTGGGGGTAGGTTAAGGGGTCTAAAAATCTAAATCGCTTATTAATAAAATGATACAATTGCATATTCGCTAAAAATGGTATAGGTTTAGGTTTGGGGTAGAGAAAAAAACATTGTCTTATATTCGGGTCAATACGGTAATACCTACGTATAAACAATGAGACCAGGCTGATCCAAAAGACATTGGATCATTTTTAAAAATATTTTCATTTCTGCAGAAGAAGGGACATCTTACAGGTTTGTAACTATGTGAGGACAAATAAATGTATGATATAATTTTAATTTTTGGGTGAACTGTAGCTTTAAACCCTGTCATTCATTTGCTAACTAGAAATGGGTGCAAATAAGGTTTATAAACGATAACATATTTTTATGAAGTTATAAATAGAATATAATATAATATAAATAGTGCATGATAAATATTAAATTGGTTTATGCGTATCTCACTCCTAGTTTATCAGAGGTTTAAAATGCAGTAATGAATACACTGTAAAAAATCAAAAGTTGAGAAAACTTAAAAGTTTGAGGAAACCAGCTTCAGGACATTTTTGAGTTTTCTCAACTTCTTGTATTCAGTTTCTACAACAAAAGAGTTGAGAAAACTCCAAAATTTCCCGACAAAAACAAGTTGAGAAAACTCAAAAATGTCCTGAAGCTGGTTTCCTCAAACTTTTAAGTTTTCTCAACTTTTGATTTTTTTCAGTGTATTTTCACGATGGATTTTTTTATATTTTGCGAATGAACGTCTGGTGCTGAAATCTGTTAGTTTTAATAAAAAAAAAAAACCCCTGGGACACGAAAGCGCCTGTAGCTGAAGCTAAAACACTCAATGACAGATTTGTCTAGTCGGGTTTTCCCTCTGAAACATGGCTATGTGTTTGAATCCTAGGGAAGAGACACGATAAATGATACCCCTAATCAAACGCAAATCTCATCAAAGCAAACCGAGAGCCTCAGACAAAACTTGTGGTCATATAAACTTAAATGCTTCCATAAGGGCACGCTGATATAGTGCCGTATTTTTGGCATAGTGACAAATCATTTCTTCTGACATTCATTAAAGACTTCAAAGGAAGCTTTTCATCCCCTAAATGCTTCACATGTTCCAACTGGGAGACAAGGCTTCAGCTAAATCTGTGAAATTGCCCTGCTATCTCGGTTTCTGACAGCATGCTAATGTTCAATAATAGATGTGTGAGAACAAGAACCAAACTACATTTGAATGAATTATTCAGCTGCCCCCATTCGCCCCTCGTCTGCTGCTTTTCTCAGCCCCTCCTACCGCTTCCATTATGTCTCTTTTTTTTTGTCAATTACGCAATAGCGACGTAGGCACCGTCTTGCAGAAACTGTCCAAATATAAGCTCTCTTATCCAGCTCCGCAGGGAGCTGTCATTATTTTTCTCTTGCCATCTCTTGCTTTCGCCTCCTGCACTTATCTGCGTCCCCACACACGTCTAGTTGAAGCCCCCGACAGACTTCAGAAACTTCTCTTATTTCTGTTTTGTGTTCCCTGTGTTATTTCTCTCCCACTTTTTCTGTCCTTTGTGACACGTGTTTTTCATCTGTTCTCCTTCACTGGCAGAACGTACAACTGGCGTTCACTCACCTACTCATGCGCTTACTCATGTTTGTCCCCTATTTGACGCGTCGCTTTTCTTCAGAAGGCGAGACAACAATCGAGAAAAGAAGGCATATTTAGTGTATGAGGGTCAGTGGATTGTTTTCAGAAAGGTCATATAAAGTAGCGTCTGTAGGGTAAAAACTTGTTGTTCCAGACCTATATGAATTCCTTTTGATGAGCACAAAAGAAGATATTTTAAAGAGTGTTGGTAACCAAACAGCAGATGGTAGCCATTGACTTCCATAGTATGGGGAAAAAAATACTATGGAAGTCAGTAGCTACCAGAAACTCATATTTTATGTTTAACAGAAGAAAGAAACTCGTACAAGTTTGTAACAACTTGAGGGTGAGTAAATGATGACAGAATTTTCATTTTTGGGTGAAATGTAATCTTACAGAGTAAATATCAATTTTTCATACTGTACAAAATAATGTTGTGATATCTAAATTCACTTGTAGCATTTAAAACGAATAATTTGTAGTTATTAGTGGTTTATTTGAAAAATGTTTTTATTTATTTGGACAAAATAGTAAAGAATTTTAAAATTGTCCATTCATTGGTTAATGGCCATAACATGAAAATGATTATCAGCTTATTGGTATAAACGTAATGTGGAATTTTCACAGTTTTATTGCTAATTTGCAATGTGCAGTGTTATTTTAGTATTATGTATATAGTTTTAGTATTTATTATGTTACGTTTTTATTCATATTAAGAAATGGCTTCTATTTTAAATTTGACATTTTCTTTTTCATTTAAATTTAGCTTTAAAGTTTAGTAACTTTTTCATTTTAAAAGAATTTGATTTTTTAATGGATTTAAAAAAATATTTCTATAAATATTTATTTTACTTTCAGTTTTAGTAATTTATTTTTCAGTTAGTTCAGTTAGTAAAAAGTACTTGTCGTTTTTTAAGTTTATGTTTTTGATTTAATGTTTATGTTTTATTTCAACTTTATTTCAATTAACAAATACGTTAGCTTTACTTAACAGTAACAACACTGCTAACTGGTTCCGATCCTTGATTCTGATTGGCTGAGCCACGTTCGAAGCTGTTGTAAATTACTCTACAAACATACACCTTTGTTTACGTTTGTGTGTTGCTCGGCAACCACTTTGTTGGAACCACAACTGCTTCTGAGGAACTACATTGTTTGGTGGAAGAATACTGTTTTTATTTATATCGTTACACTTTATTTGCTCTGTTTTATTCAGTGAAACCTTACTACGTATATGGAATAACTGTTTTATAAAAGCAATAAGCCACAAGAAGCCGTGGTTTACAGTGAATTTATAACAGCTAAGGGCCGTTGTTCTCCGCTTCGCGTCGTGCCTAACAACGCTCCTTAGCTGTTATAAATTAACTGTAAACCACGGCTTCTTGTGGCTTATTGCTTTATGCTACTCTATTTATTGTACAGAGCCATTCACACTTACAGTGATTAAATTTACAAGTTACAGTGATAAAATTCCACTAGATGTTCTAGACTATTTTCTGACAATTTAAGAAGGGTTTGCAAAATGAGAATTTCTGGCAGGTGTGACCAGTTATGCTTTTGGAAATTGAGTTGTTCCATTTGATGTATTCCAGCTTCATTTCAGACAGACCTGGGTCTTTCCTCACCCTCAAATCGCAGCTTATGTATACGTCGAACCGTCCATCAGAATTTTATAAGTACTGTATATCTGTACCACACATACAAACGCATGCATTCAGACTGCTACATTTGAAGCTTTATAAGTGGATTATGATCCATGATTGAGGCCTTATCTGTGGCTAAATTCTCTCTCGGCCTTGTCCTAAGAGCACGTTTTTTACCTTTCTATGCTGCATGGCCCATTGTTCATCATTGGTAGAACTGTTCTCTAAAAAGAGCAATCAGTATTGGTGGCACCGATTTCTCTGAGCTCCTCTACCGGAGGAAGCATGACATGCAGAGTGACATGTGAAAGACAGCCTCAGCAGGCATAATATCAGCTTAGTCTGCCCATGTCATCCAAATCCAGACTCCGTTTATCTGCACGGTTTTTCCACTGAGAGCCAGAGTTCGGATGTATGTGGGCTTCAGCCATTTGGAAGATCAAAGTAATCTCTAAATACGAGTCTACGTAAATCACTTTAGTTTTTATGGGCTTTTGGAAACTCATCTGCCCATTTGTCCTTGCCGGCACGAGTACGGTTATATATTTAGGTGTTGCACAGAGGCTGAAAAGGACCATTGGGAGAGAGAGAAAATAAGAGCTACTGTGTTAAAGTGTAATATCATTTAATTAAAAATCCAGCTAAGCTTCTTCCCCATTAGGCTTGAAGTAAGCTTAGCGTGTAGCAAAGAAACGCGCCTTGAGCTGATACGGGTTTTAGTAAATACCACAGTCTTAAAGCCACAATTATACTTTTGAATATTTCATTTTTTTAAGCTATGGTAGATTCTTTGGGGTAAAAATGAACAAAATTTAGTTATAGAACAAATACATAAAAATCAGTGTTACCTTGATTCACTAGGGTAAGCCTACAATAGTGATTTATATTTTAAACATCACTCATCCATGCTTTAACTGATATTTAAACTTGATATTTAATCTTGCTATTTTTTGTTTCAGCCACAGATGGCGATAGAGAGAGAGATTTTCAACTGTAAATGCAATTACAATGTTTCAGGAATGATTTGTTCCCCAGATTTGTATGCAGTGTTTAATTCAAAGATAGGTTAATGTGGGATATTCCTACTTGATATCATAAAGTCTTATTGTAGCTGAATTGTGGATAATTCTATGCAAGCATTTGTTTTGCAGGTGTATGGTTTTCATAGTCTTTGCAAACATTTGCTGACTTTTTGGACTTTTTAAAGGGATAGTTCACCCAAAAATGAAAAGTCTGTCATTATTTACTCACCCTCACATTGTTCCAAAACCGTAAGACCTTCATTCATATTCGGAACATAAATTAAGATACTTTTTGTGAGCAAAGAAAGCAATTATAAGGACTTCATTCAACGATTACTTCTTTTCCGGGTTAGTCCGCCGCTATTCAATAGAGTTCTTTCTTTGTGCACAAAACATATTCTCGTAGCTTTATAAAATTACGATTGAACCACTGATGTCACATGGACTATTTTAACGATGTCCTTACTACCTTTCTGGGCCTTGAACGTGGTAGTTTCCTTGCTGTCTATGGAGGGTCAGAGAGCTCTTGGATTTCATAAAAAATATCTTAATTTGTGTTGTGTTGGGTTTGGAACGACATGAGCGTGAGTAATTCATGACAGAATTTTCATTTTTGGGTGAACTATCCCTTTAAATGCACATATAATACCGTAATACTGTGATTTTACTAAAACCTAAAGATCTATCTGTCCATCTGCCCATCCATCTATTTGTCCATCCATCTATGGCTGTCTGTTGTTTTCAATTATTTAAATGCCAGATACTGTTTATTGTGCAACCAAAATACCAATAATAGCCAGGGAAAAAAAGATTTTATGTACAACGAGGGACATTTAATCATGACTTATAAGCAAACCTGAAACACAGCAGGACTCTTATTTTGAATTTATTCTTATTATCTATCTATCTATCTATCTATCTATCTGTCTGTCTGTCTGTCTTTCCATCTGTCTGTCTGTCTGTCCTTCCGTCTGTCTGTCCTTCCATCTGTCTATCCATCCATCTATCTATCTATCTATCTGTTCGTCTGTCCTTTCATCCATCCATCCGTCCGTCCGTCTGTCTTTCCATCTGTCTATCCATCCATCTATTTATCTATCTGTTAGTCTGTCCTTCCATCTGTCTATCCATCTATCTATCTATCTATCTATCTGTTCGTCTGTCCTTCCATCTGTCTATCATCTATCTATCTATCTATCTATCTGTTCGTCTGTCCTTCCATCTGTCTATCATCTATCTCTCTATCTATCTATCTATCTATCTATTCGTCTTTCCTTCCATCTGTCTATCCATCCATATATCTATCTATCTGTTCGTCTGTCCTTCCATCTGTCTATCTATCTATCTATCTATCTGTTCGTCTGTCCTTCCATCTGACTATCCATCCATATATCTATCTATCTGTTCGTCTGTCCTTCCATCTGTCTATCCATCCATCAATCTATCTATCTATCTATCTATCTATCTATCTATCTATCTATCTATCTATCTATCTATCTATCTATCTATCTATCTATCTATCTATCTATCTATCTATCTATCTATCTATCTATCTATCTATCTATCTATCTATCTATCTATCTATCTATCTATCTATCTATCTATCTATCTATCTATCTATCTATCTATCTATCTATCTATCTATCTATCTATCTATCTATCTATCTATCTATCTATCTATCTATCTATCTATCTATCTATCTATCTATCTATCTATCTATCTATCTATCTATCTATCTATCTGTTCGTCTGTCCTTCCATCTGTCTATCCATCCATATATCTATCTATCTGTTCGTCTGTCCTTCTATCTGTCTATCTATCTATCTATCTATCTTATCTATCTGTTCGTCTGTCCTTCCATCTGTCTATCCATCCATCAATTCATCTATCTGTTCGTCTGTCCTTCCATCTGTCTATCCATCCATCAATTCATCTTGTCTGTCTGCCCATCCATCCATCTATCATAATTATGGCTTTCTATAGCATAGTATTATCAAAAGGTATTAACCATGAAGGAACTGTTACAGTTTTACTCCTTTAAAGTTGTGGCCTCTCTTTATATTCATAAAATTTTGACAGTTTCTCATATGTGAGAAGTTAAGCAGCTGTTAAGGAGGATAATGTACCGCTATGAGAGCCATGAGTACTTTCATTATGTCTGAGGTCATTATCATTCTCTTTACCTTTCCTGTCAATCCGTCAACACTGAAAACGCCATTAGAGACTCGTGAAATGTTTGCTGTTCTGTTCTTCTCTCCCAGAGGATATGAGCATCTCTGCGGTCTGTGCTTGAAGGAAAGAAACTCTCTAAGCAGTCAGCGCTGCCGCGGAAAAGAGCAAAATATGTTTTTCTTTATCATCTGTTGCCTTCCTTTCCTATGAATCCCTGCAGGTTTACTAATGGTGCTATGTTTAGCAAATGCAAATGTTAACTTCTGCATTATCGAAATGGTTTATCGTTTGCTTTGATGCCATTCTAAATGTAATTTATCAGTATCAGTACACAACCACCCACTGGCAATAAACAATATCATATCGAGACCGCATTAAAATTTATGTTGATAACTATGAAAAACTCTGGACATTTTTACTCTGTATGGATTAATTAACAGCAGAAATAAACGTGACAACAGTCAGTCATTACTTGTGAATAGGCTAAGTCTCTGTTCTGTGTGTCTCTGTGTGAATGAATGGCGCGGTTTCTTCTGATGCGCAAACTCAAACACACATGGCACTGGCAGTGTTCTCAGCATCTGCGTCTCAATATATGAGGACATGAACTTCATCTCCAGAGCTGCTCTGAGAGTCACATCACAAAGCTTATCACCATTTCAATTGAAAAAAGAAAAGAACTACTGTCAAATACACACTGAAATTGAAAGTTATGACAACCCGTCAAAATAAAAGTCTGGTTTCACTTGAAGAAAGGATGACAGAAATGTATTATTTTTGTATACTAAAATGTAACTCTCAAGTAGAAGTAGTAGTAGTAGTAATAATAATAATAATTATAATATATGGAATAGCATACAATCATTAATTTATACAGTTATGCAGTGCTGTTGTGCAGCATCTTATTTGACAAAAAATAAGAATACAATACTTTGTTGTAAATTAATTATGTTTTATTACATTTTAAAAGATTGATTAAATGGTTAAAGTTTTAGTAATTTAATATTATTAGCATTTTTTATGATGAATGTGTATAAAATCATAAAACATAGAAACCAGAAAATAAATAAATAAAATAAAATGGCAAACAGAATTTACAGAAAAATAAAACTGATTTCACGGGGCCCTAAATTAAAAGGAAGCTCTGTAGAGTTTAATTGTGAACAAACAAATTATTTTTACATTCATTCTCAAGATCTAACAAACATGTGGAAAGCATTTCCTTCCCCATTAATGGTAAATCAATATCGTGACAAATATTGATATTGTATGATATGGAAAGAAATATCATGATGGTATTTTTGGCCATATCGTCCAGCCCTACAACACCCTAACATCATGAGTTTTTGCACAATGGTACACAACTCACATATTCTTCAGAAAATGTTAGCGTCTTTATTCTGTTATCTTTGAAGATTGTTATTAGAAACAATGCTTGCTTTAAAAGGTCAGAATGTTCACGACTCTGCATTCACGCAAATCACAATACAAACAAAAGCAAAATCCCTGTAGTTCCCACCCTTTATCTGCAGCTACTCTGCATGGGTCTCAAATGATAGTGCCGTATTTATTTTTGTTTCTCTGGTTCACGGTTTTCTCTAAATGCACCATCCATTATTGACACGATTTGCAGAGAGTGAGCAGTGCGGGCAACAATGACAGAATGCTTTCGAACAATAGCAGCACGCTTGCAACTTCCATAATGGCTGCATGTTTTCAACTACAGAGGCAACTCTGGCAGTGTTCTCAGCATCTGCGTCTCAATATATGAGGACATGAACTTCATCTCCAGAGCTGCTCTGAGAGTCACATCACAAAGCTTATCACCATTTCAATTGAAAAAAGAAAAGAACTACTGTCAAATACACACTGAAATTGAAAGTTATGACAACCCGTCAAAATAAAAGTCTGGTTTCACTTGAAGAAAGGATGACAGAAATGTATTATTTTTGTATACTAAAATGTAACTCTCAAGTAGAAGTAGTAGTAGTAGTAATAATAATAATAATTATAATATATGGAATAGCATACAATCATTAATTTATACAGTTATGCAGTGCTGTTGTGCAGCATCTTATTTGACAAAAAATAAGAATACAATACTTTGTTGTAAATTAATTATGTTTTATTACATTTTAAAAGATTGATTAAATGGTTAAAGTTTTAGTAATTTAATATTATTAGCATTTTTTATGATGAATGTGTATAAAATCATAAAACATAGAAACCAGAAAATAAATAAATAAAATAAAATGGCAAACAGAATTTACAGAAAAATAAAACTGATTTCACGGGGCCCTAAATTAAAAGGAAGCTCTGTAGAGTTTAATTGTGAACAAACAAATTATTTTTACATTCATTCTCAAGATCTAACAAACATGTGGAAAGCATTTCCTTCCCCATTAATGGTAAATCAATATCGTGACAAATATTGATATTGTATGATATGGAAAGAAATATCATGATGGTATTTTTGGCCATATCGTCCAGCCCTACAACACCCTAAGATCATGAGTTTTGCACAATGGTACACAACTCACATATTCTTCAGAAAATGTTAGCGTCTTTATTCTGTTATCTTTGAGGATTGTTATTAGAAACAATGCTTGCTTTAAAAGGTCAGAATGTTCACGACTCTGCATTCACGCAAATCACAATACAAACAAAAGCAAAATCCCTGTAGTTCCCACCCTTTATCTGCAGCTACTCTGAATGGGTCTCAAATGATAGTGCCGTATTTATTTTTGTTTCTCTGGTTCACGGTTTTCTCTAAATGCACCATCCATTATTGACACGATTTGCAGAGAGTGAGCAGTGCGGGCAACAATGACAGAATGCTTTCGAACAATAGCAGCACGCTTGCAACTTCCATAATGGCTGCATGTTTTCAACTACAGAGGCAATTCACTGTGCTGTATGTGTGAATCCAGCCTTTTGTGATATGTCACATTGCATTAGAGCCACAAACACACAGTAAGTCATTTGACTCACATTGGACCTGGTCTGTATTATCAGGCTCATTGATAGTTTTGAAATATAATGTTTATAAAATCTTTTAAAAATTTTCCAAATCCCACTGAAGGAAATATGATTGGCGTTTGCAATGCAAAGCTTAACAACCAAGATGTTACAGTCTTGTTGTGTTTGCCAGGGTGTTGTTATGTGGTTGCTAAGGTATTTTGAATGGTTGCTAGGTGGTTGCCTACTGGTCCAAATCTGTTAACATTTTCTGAAGAAAATACAAGTGAGTTTTGCCAGTGGAAAACTTGACTGCCAAAATGTTTGATGTTATGGGGCTGTTGCCAGGGTGTTGCTATGTGGTTGCTAAGGTATTTTGAATGGTTGCTAGGTGGTTGCCTACTGGTCGAATTTTGTTTACATTCTCTGAAGAAAGTGTAAGTTGTGTTTGCAGTGCAAAACTTGACTAACATGAAATTAGTCTTGTTGCTATTGCCAGGGTGTTGCTATATGGTTGCTAAGATATTTTGGGTGGTTGCTAGGTGGTTTCCTACTGGCCCAAATCTGTTTAAAATATCTTAAGAAAATGAGTGGTGTTTGCCATTGCAAAACTTGACTCCTACAATGTTAGGTATTTTGGGCCAGGTTGCTAAGGTATTTTGGGTGGTTGCCAGGTGGCTGCTTGCTCAGCCAAGTTTGTTTTTCACAATTTCTGAAGAAAGAAAAATGAGTGGCATTCATCAATGCAAAACTTGACTGCAGAGACTTTAGAAGTTGTGGACTGTTGCCAGGGTGTTGCTATGGTATTTTGATGGCGGTTGCCAGGTGCTTGCTTGCTTGCCCAAGTTTGTTTACGTTTTCTGACAAAAATGTGATGTGTTGTGGGTTGTTGCCAGGGTGTTGCTATATGGTTGCTAAGGTATTTTGAATGGTTGTAGGTGGTTTCCAACAGGCCCAAGTCTGTTTACGTTTTCTGAGGGAATTATGAGTTATGTTTGCCAATGGAAAATTGTCTGCCTAGATGTTAGGTGTTTTGGACTGTTCCTAGGGTGTTGCTATGTGACTGCTAATGTATTTTGGGTGGTTGCTTGTTCACCCAAGTTTGTTTATATTTTCTAAAGAAAATGTGAGTGGTTCCCATCATTGCAATACCTGACTGCCCTGATGCTAGGTGTTTTGAACTGTTTCCAGGGTGTTGCTATGGGGTCACTAAAGTAATTACTTAGAGTTGTTATTCACAGGCTTAGGTCAAAAGAGCCCACCTTTATGATAGTCTATTCTCTAGATATGGCTCCGGTCCATTCTTCAGTGTAAGTCTATGGGATGTTTTTTTTTTTCACCTGTTTATTGTCTGTTGCATAAATTAAGCGTAATATTTACAGTTCGGGATTTGAACAACCCCTAAGCATGTGCAACAGTAGAAGTGATGCTTGACCTGGCAAACACCAGTAATTAGTGCAAATCTTTTGTGTCTTAAATATAATCATAATACCTCCACTGATGATTTACTCATAATGCCAGTCCTCTGTGAGCTTGACGTCTTTTATGTTGCAAAGATTAGCCGTGTATTGCAAAAAGCATAGCTGAATTGAATTGAATCTGAATAGAAGTGAACCTGATTCTGAAAACAGTGCAGATCTGCATTCACAATCGCGTTAGGTAAGTCATAGAGCAAACCAGGCCAATCCTGCTGTGCTCTCTCTATTTACCCAGAAGCCCCGAGGCTGTAACAGGCCTGCATACTCCATAGCCAGTGCTGGTCTATGGCTACAGCAATCTCTCTCGCCACACCATCCTTTGTGCTCTTTTTTTTGCCTCTCTCGTTCTCCCTCCCCACCCCCTCACTGTCATTCTCTCTCTCACTCCTAACTGATTTCATACAACATGCATTTTCCCCCTTTTTGTACATGTACACACATTCGCACTTGTATGCGTGCCATACTTTGCTGCTATACCGCCCAAGTTTATTTAATCTTTTTCATGCCCGTTCATTTCCGCTTTTCTCTTGGCCGTCTTTGTTTCGTTATCCCTGCCGGGCAGATGAGCTCAGTTGCCACTCTGCAAAGTGTGTGTGTTTATGGACATCCAGTTACCTTCCCTCAGCCATTGTCAGCGATGGCTTTTGAGCGAGAGCAGGCACAATGTACAGACGCATTTATCCCATAATGCCGTGTTCTCCTCTGTGAAGAGCACTCTCACATTCAACCGCATCAAAGCTCAGCTACACGCCACTCGGCTATATTTAAATGCTTTAAATGTACCGGCGAGGAAAAAAATAGCATGGAGAATCAAATCAGGAGCATAATGGAAAAGTCAGAAAGTCCAAAGTCCAATTTTTAAATGCTGCTTAAAAAGCAGTTTAAAGTTTCCTTACAATTACAACACACTTGCTTAATTGTATATTTATTTGCAGTTATGCTTGTATGATTGTAATCATGTTAATGTCATAAATTGGTGGTCAGTCTCTCTCTCTCTCTCTCTCTCTCTCTCTCTCTGTCATTTTAATTATTTTTTTGGAAATGTTACATTTTATTTAACAAATTATGTTGTTATTTTTTTATTAAATGTGTAATATTTTAATTTTATTATATACATTTTTATACATGGTTATTTTGTCTTTGTTGTCAATAGATTTTTAATTATAAATTCTGAGTTATAATTTTTTTTTTTAAACATTTAATGAAAAATATTTTATTTTTAAACATATTATTTTATATTGTATTTTAAATATAACACTTTGTTCATCATTTTATATTAAATAATAAAAACATTAAAATATTATTGAATACATATTAAATAATATATCATTTTAATTGTTAATATACATTTTTAGTTATTTTATTTATGAAATACTTTTTTGTTTTATTATGTTATAATAATTGTATGTTTAAATATTTTTTGTCTTATTTTAGATGTTACATTTGGTTTATGATTTTATATTAAATAATATAATATTATTAAATTATTAATATATTATATATTATATTACAACATATATAATACTTTCTTTTTATTTTATCTTTGCTGTCAATACATTTTTAATTAAATAAAAATAAACATTGAAAAATAAAAATATTTTTTGAATTGAGTTATAATGTTTAGTTTAATAATGAAAAATGTAAAAAAAAGTATCTCATTTGATTTGATTTGGAATGGCACAGTATTCAGATTTTATTTAATACATATGTCAGGTTCATTGTGTTTTGTTCATACTGAGCGACAGCTGTTACATCAAGAACTACATTTTAAGCTTGTATTGTTTTATAGTTCCAGTAAGTTAGAAGAACAATGCTCTGTTTTATGTAACATATATAATTGACTTCTCTGTCTGTCTCCTCATTTAGCACTGTGCTCTCTGTGTCCGTGCGGATGAGTGTTGGGCTGTGGGACATATTCTAGCAGCACTGGAGCCTGTTTTAAAGGGGGAAACTCTGTGAGGAACATTGTCTGACTCATCCGGTTTTACCCACAATCCATCCAAAACTGTCGCTGTCCTTTTGATGGGGGGGACAAACAAGGTCTGTTCTGTCCTATCCGGAGTTGCACTGGGAATTTTGTCTCTAATGTTACTGTCATGTTTCTGTCTCCTTAGGATGAATTACTTACTGCATTTCTCATTTGTGAGTCACTTTGGATAAAAGCATCTGCTAATGTAAATGAAGTGCCAGACAGTGTATTAAAGCTTTGAGAAGAAGCCTTTTTGGGTTTATTCACAGCAGTTGAGCATGATCATATTTTGATAACAGAGAATTACATGGTTTTTCTGTTAAAATGATATAGTGTACAGCGCCTTCAAAATCATTACTATTTCTTTGTGTAAATGTGTTGAAGACCAGCAATAATTGTTTTCTTTTTGATTACATAATGTCAAAATATACACATCAGTGAGGAGTGAATGGAGCCAAATTGTAAGCATTAAAATACTAGTGTTTCAGTAGTATTGGCACAAGATGGAAACAATATTGTGTTAACATGATTTTAGTGTCAAAAATTGAACTTACTTTTTCTGTGTAAAGTTATATCCAATTTTACAATACGTTGACATGACAACAGGATACTACAAGCCCCAAAACCATAAAACAATGCTAGAAGTGATGATTTAAACAGCTTTGCAGCTCAAACAATAGCCTACATTTGAACAGAAAAGTGCTTTTATAAAATTCTAAGTGTGATTTTAAATCTTTCAGAAAATTGGCCCTGTTTCCTTGTTATAAATGTTCAAATTTTCTTTTAGGATGATTTAAAAAAAAAGAAAAAGAGCTTTGGTATTTTTTTTCTATTTTCTGAATTTTATTAAATATGTTTTCACAGTCTGTCTTTTCCTTATCAATGCAAAGTCATCACAAAAAAAAAAAAAAAGGATTTATGCTGATATTGTCCGAAAGTCCACGTTTCCCTGAATATACATTAATTACAAAAAAAAAAAAACAGGTCAGATTTCTGTAATAAACTGAAAGCATTTTAAATACACATTAACCAGGTTCATATATGTATCATTAATAAATCTGGTTTGTTTCAGTCTCATATAGTTGAACTAAATGAAAGTTAGCCATATTTTAACCATGTTTATGCTTTTTAACTGAATAAATTTAATTGTTTTCACAGTGAAAAGTTTTATGCTGGTTCTATAAGCAATTTGAATAAATGCATTTTGAAAATAGGATTATTTAGATAAAATCAAATAGATGCAAATACTGATAGATTGCCCCAAAATTAAACCTCTATCATCATTTACTCATCCTCAAGTTGTTTCAAACCTGTATGAGTTTCTTTCAGTTGTTGAACACAAAAGAAGATATTTTGAAGAATGTTGGTAACTAAACAGTTGACGGGACCCATTGATTTCCATAGTGTGGGGGAAAAAAAATTACCATGGAAGTCAATGGTTACCGTCAATTGTTCAGCTACCATAATTGAGTTACCAACATTCTTCAGAATATCTTCTTTTGTGTTCAACAGCTGAAAGAAACTAATAGTAAGTAAATGATGACAAAACTTTCATTTTTAGGCGAACTATCACTTTAAATGGATAGTTCACCCAAAATTCTGTCATTAATTACTCACCCTCATGCCGTTGCAAACCCATAAGACATTTGTTTATTTTCAGAACACAAATTACGATATTTTGGATGAAATCCGAGAGCTTTCTGACCCTGCAAAGACAGAAATGCAACTACCACGGTCAAGGCCCAGAAAGGTAGTAAGGACATCATTAAAATAGTCCATGTGACAGCAGTGGTTAAACCTCAATATGAAGCTACAAAAATACTTTTTGTGTGCAAAGAAAACAATTTCTTCTCTTCTGTGTCAGTCTTTGATGTGCATGTAATTTTATGTGATGTTACATGTACATAAATTGTGAATTTAGACCTTTTTTGTGAGTTTACTAAGGCTGCACTACTGAGGATGTCCCGTTCTGTAGACCACAAAGAAGCTTCTCGTACCTCAGATACCCGAGCAATGTGTACTATATTACCCATCTGTCTGATGGCAGTGGATTGAGCAATCTATAACAGAGGCTGAATGCCAGTGTAATGATGAACAGGGTACTTGCTGGAGCGAATGCACATTTGTTATTTTGCCTGAGTGATGTTTTGGCAGCATTTTCTACAAATTGTTTGTAGTATAAATCAAACGCCGGTCTCTGTGGGTCACACAGTTGAGCGGACGGTTGAAAAGTGACTGAGCGGGTCACATTATGTAAATATCCACAAATTATTGAATAAATTAGCGGGGGATGTAATAAATCTACTGCTTTGTCTCCTCTGGAAATGTAGAGGTAAACAAATAAAGCACATATATGGAGCACAGGCTTTTATGCTCAAATAGAGAGATAGCTGAATGCATGTGCTTTATTTATCCCTGAGGGGCAATATTCACGTCCAGTCAGTCAGACGCATTTCCATTTCAACATATCGCTCTCTTTCATCTACAATCAAACGTTTTCTCACATCCCCCTGGAAGCTAATTTCCTGAAACAAGGCTTCGCAATTTTCTTTCAAGCTGACATAACACGAGATGAAATGTCACTGCCTCACCTTGTGTTTGCCGCTAATGATCTTTTGCACTAAACGCATCGTTTAGTAATTATAAAAGAGCATTACATGCTCCCAAACTGAAAGAGATGTGAACAGACAGCCAAAACAAAGTTAGTTTTTCTCCCACTGGAGTGCTGCTACATGATTTTGCGGATGAGGGAAGCTTCTCTGATATTTTCTCTCTTGTTGTTTTTGTTACTCATACTCGATCACTGCAAAACTAGGCAAAAAGTACCCTGCCCAGTATATATTTAACTAAGATAAATATTCTGGTTATTCTTGTATTCTTGTAATTCTGGTAACATTGTTATTTAAGTATAATTGAGTATAAACTATAAATTAAGTATAAACTGTTATTATAGTTGTTATTAATATTTTGAATCAATTTGTACTTTTTATTTTCAGTTTTTATTTTAATTTTAGTTATCATTGTGCCTAATTTTTAGTAATTTCTATTTTTTATATATATATAGTTTTTTATCATTTTTATCTGCCGATCTCTTAGACCAGAGGTGCCCAAACTCGGTCCTGGAGGGCTCCCAGTATATATTTAACTAAGATAAATATTCTGGTTAATTTGATATATTGTCAGTTACTAATAATAAGAATGTAGTACTTTAAGCTCTATTAAACACACTTTACCATGTTGAAATCTATTCTGCAAAATTACTCTGCAAATTGAATTTTTAATTTTTCTTTTGGAAAAAAAAAGTCTTCATATTTTGATCTAGGCTTATATAATTTCTTTTCGGCCTATAACTTCTGCTTGTAACTCATCCCACACAGTTTGTGTTGTTGCTGAACTTATGATTTTCACCTGGTATCTGATACAATAACTTTGATTTAAAGAAAAAATGTCATATAGACTTATTCATAATATCTGGGAATCAGAATACCATAAAATACACTGTTGAAATGTTTGGGTCACATTTTTTTAAAAAGAAATTGTTTAGTCAGCATTAAGAACATTGTTATTTAAGTATAATTGAGTATAAACTATAAATTAAGTATAAACTGTTATTATAGTTGTTATTAATATTTTGAATCAATTTGTACTTTTTATTTTCAGTTTTTATTTTAATTTTAGTTATCATTGTGCCTAATTTTTAGTAATTTCTATTTTTTATATATATATAGTTTTTTATCATTTTTATCTCAGTTTTAGTTAAGTACAAGTTAAACTAAATTAAAATGAGAAATGGGGCCTTCGCAACTAGCTGAAGTAAGTTTTATGTAATATCTTTTTTTATTTCCAATAATGAAAATGTTTCATTTTTTCAAATGAAACATTTTTCAACATTGTTTTTTAATTTTTAGCTTTAAAATTATTTTTGTAATTTGACATTTTTATTTTTATTTTTTAATTAGCCTAATTATAATAACCCTGCTTAAGAGAACATGTTAAATTGATCAAGTGACAATAAAAACATTTTTATTGTTAAAAAAAGTTATATTTCAACTTTCTACTAATCAAAGAATCCTTAAAAAAAATCAGTTTTCACAAAAAAATATTAACCAGCACAACTTTTTCAACAACAACAACAATAATAATAATAATAATAATAATAATAAACTGCCTTGGCCATCATAGTCTTATGATGAAAAAAAGAAAATCTAAATCTTACCAGCCACAAAACGTTGAACAGTAGTGTAAATGGTGGGCTTTTTTCAGATAATACACAAATTACCACCTATAAACCACCTTACCAACTGCCTAGCAACACCTTGGCAACCATTTTCTTTATATAAAAGTCTCTACTATATCCTTAATAGATCTTCTTGTGTAAATGCCTGACAACATGAGACAAACGAAGAGCTATAATGTATATAAAACTGTACATGAACAGTGCAGATTATCTCAGCGAGCCTGTTGAGATGAATCGGTTATGAAAGCAGCTCTGTGAATTGTGATGACAATTGTCTCAATAAGGGCAACTGGTAATTGGAGAAATGTATTAATCATGGAAAGCACCAGGGAGACGTTTGCAGCGCATGCAGCATGTGGAGGAAGCTTCTCCTTGGCAACACTAGGCTATGTTTAGGCAGTTCGATTGATTTGGGTTTTACTGAAAGCAGGCAAGACAACAGTTTTGGCCAGAATATTGTTTATGATGGATCATTAAAGTGCTTGTTTTGGTGTCTTTAGAGGATATACTGTATCAACTAGACTTCAAGACCACATAAATGAAATTCTTTCTCGGAACTCTTTTGGAAATTCTTACACTCTTAAAGGGATAGTTACCCAAAAATGAAAATTTGCTGTTAATTTAGGCAACTGGTAATTGGAGAAATGTATTAATCATGGAAAGCACCAGGGAGACGTTTGCAGCGCATGCAGCATGTGGAGGAAGCTTCTCCTTGGCAACACTAGGCTATGTTTAGGCAGTTCGATTGATTTGGGTTTTACTGAAAGCAGGCAAGACAACAGTTTTGGCCAGAATATTGTTTATGATGGATCATTAAAGTGCTTGTTTTGGTGTCTTTAGAGGATATACTGTATCAACTAGACTTCAAGACCACATAAATGAAATTCTTTCTCGGAACTCTTTTGGAAATTCTTACACTCTTAAAGGGATAGTTACCCAAAAATGAAAATTTGCTGTTAATTTACTCCATCCAAGATGCAGGTAACCTTTTCATCAGTAGATCAGTAAAGAAGATTTTCAGATGAAACTGTGATTCTTTGTGATTCATAAAATGCAAGTCAGCAGCTGCTGGTTTTTGAGAGTAAATAAAAGTATATCAAGGAACACACAATTAATACCTGTGGCTCCTGATGAAATGCTGTGGTCTTATGAAGTGAAACAATCGGTCTGTGCAAGAAACTGAACATTATTTTCAAGAAGAAACTATAACATTATTGTAATCCAGAGCCTGATTCTGATTCTTTTCCACAAACTGGTTTTTCGGACAATTCTATTCTATGACCTGATTCAGTTCACTAGTTTGTTTACGTAATCATGCAATGATGTTACATATATGCAATTATATTATTAAAGGGGTCATATTATGCTATTTTAAAGATCATTATTTTGTGTATTTGGTGTAACAGAATATGTTGACATGCTTTAATGTTCAAAAAACACATTATTTTTCAAATACTGTACATTATTGTAGGTCCTCTATGCCCCGCCTCTCTCAAACACGTAATTTTCAACAAAGCCCCCTCCTTTGACAAGCACAGTCTGCTCTGATTGGCCAGCTGAACCAGTGCATTGTGATTGGCCGAACACAACAAGCACGCGTCGGAAATGTAACGCCCCCTTTTATAAAGAATATCTCTTTGGATTTGAGACTTTAGTCTTTGCAACTTTACAGATCTTCTTTATGCACCAAGAGCTTGTAACACTCCAAAGAGAAAGGAAAACTTGAAATCGCATCATATGACCCCTTTAAAGCACCCAATAATGATGTGAACCATGGTTACATAAAGTGAATAAACTAGTCTTACTCGGCTCATCTTTTTACACAAACAATGAGAAACCATAAAAACTTTCATTTCGACCATTTATTCAAGTGTTTGGTTCAGGCATGCGCATATTAGCGGCTCATCGGTCTTTGGTCCGAGTCTGATCTGTTTCCTCAGTTCACTGACTGTTGGAGGAACTGGAGCGCTGAATGAGTCGGCAAAACCAAGCATCGTAGGATCATATACGACATTACTTTGGCTCATTTCTAGTTTAAGTGACTGTCAAGTGTTCAAAAGTGAGTTTTGATCGAGTAAAAGATCTGTGCTGCTCGAGCCGCGAACTGTTTCAGATAGTTCAGTCCGATTTGGTGAACTGGTTCAAATGGTTCATTAAAAAGAACTGGTCCAAAAGAATGATTCGTTCGCGAACCTAACATCACTCTGGACTGTTTGTCTGAGGCTCTGGATTACAGGTAATAATGTTGTAAATAATGTTCCGTTTCTTGCACAGAACGATCGTTTCGCTTCATAAGAGCATATCATTAGGAGCCACAGGTATTAATTTTGTGTTCCTTGATATACGTTTTTATTCTCAAAGATGGGCAGACTTGCATTTTATGAATCACCAAGGACCACGGTTTCAGCTAAAAACCTTCTTTACTTGTATTTTATTACATCTTGGATGGACTGAGGATAAGAAAATTAACAGCAAATTTTCATTTTTGGGTGAACTATCTCTTTAAAACTAAAGGTTCTTTATTTATTGATGGATCCATGAAGAACCTTTAACATACATGGAAACCTTTACTTTCTACAGAAGGTTCTTTATAGTGGAAAAAGTTTCTTTAGATTAGAAAAAAATCTAAAGCACTGTTCACTGGAGTTTCTTTGGGGAACCAAAAATGTTTTTTTTATTCTATGGTGTTTCTGCAAAAACCCACTTTTGGATCTTTATTTTTCATAGTTTAATTGATCTGCTGTCTGCATCAAAAAAATGATAGAAACCGTACTAATGCAAAGATCTCTGTGGCAGAAACATACCTCCACTTGTGCGAGGGAGAAAATTGAGTTGCAAAAAGTGCAATTACTGTAAGAATTCCAGCTGATTGGCTTCGGACAGAAATTTAGCAACTTTCAAGTTCAGGAAAGGGGTTTTAAAGCCTCCGATATCAAAAGTATGGGTTTCACCATGGCAACAAAAGTGGAGAGCTTTCATTATGCCCCAGACAGCTGAGGGAGTTACTTAAAGAAGAGAAAATGTGCATTTGTCTCTCAGTAATCATGGAGAAAACGAAGCACCTCAAAACTGTGGCTGTGGGTTTCAAGCAGTGGTGATTAGAATAACCTTTAACAGGCTCTCCGACAGAAACTCTTGATATAATGAGCTTTATTACTGTACTATCCTGATGCTCTAAAGACTGGATCTCAGATTCTCTTCGTTCAAGCAGTCTTTTTAAGCAGCTGAAATCTTGATGCTCAATATGCTTTTTAATAACCTGTTTGTTTTTCTATGTTGAAGTGATGATAGCCACAGCTGCTGAGTGTTAAAAACAAGACATAAAGAAACATTTTCCTCAGCAACAACTCGAGGCCACAGAGCCGCTGGATTTCCAAATTCCAAAATGTGGCATGTTGCTCAATCTTGTAATTGCATTGGTTTCAACTAGAGTGAAGCCGAGTGAAGAGACGACGTCTGTCTGATTTGGTAAACATGGGGTCTTGAGATGGGATGCGCTGAATCTGCTCATCCATCCATCCATTTGCCCCCAGTTCAGAGGAAGAGGTAAAAATAAATCGGGCTTTGATTTATTGGACGTCATTTATTCTGCTAAATGATTTCTTTCGTACTATTTTAATTATGTGGCAAAGGCGAGATATATCAGATGTCTGTCTTTGAGAACGGATCAGACATGTTTAACAAAAATAGATATTAGATAAGAGTATTCATAAGATCATCTTTCACTCCTTCAGTGATTCAGAATTTAGACATTGAATATCTTCTTTATAATTAATTGGAATATTTACCTAATAATAATACATATGTATTATTTTTAAATGCAACCAAGCATTTTGTCATGTCCCTGCTGGATGTTAGTGCATATGAAACTCATAAAAATGTGCACACACTCAGTTTTGTCCCTCAGTCTACATTGAACCCCGTCATCTTTGGCCATAAAAATTTGGGGTCCACCCGTATGAGACATCATTAACCAGAAGTGACATCATTCAGCTGTTTAAACAGTGAAGTGCAGAACCAGGCAAATAATATCATTATTTTATATTTTGCTATGTTTATTGAAACAGATTACTTTTGAGCTTATAACAGCTGAACAATACACATTAAAGTCCCTCTGCAGTGACTCATTTTATTCCAAAGGCTCATCTATAATAATCAAAATGACATTTTTAGTTTTTTTTTCTTGTGAAAATAA
Source organism: Sinocyclocheilus rhinocerous (assembly GCF_001515625.1). Classification (NCBI taxonomy): domain Eukaryota; kingdom Metazoa; phylum Chordata; class Actinopteri; order Cypriniformes; family Cyprinidae; genus Sinocyclocheilus; species Sinocyclocheilus rhinocerous. The sequence goes on from NW_015662166.1 coordinate 526,734, forward strand.
TTTCCTAATGCCTTAAACTTTTTAACTGTAATAAACGCTACACAGTGGCAAGTGGCAATAGGCTATTGGATTAATTCAGCCATATGTTTGAACAAGAAATCGAAGAAGAAGAGGAAGAACAGGGTTGTCTACATGTATGCATGTGTGTGTGTATGTGTGTATATATATTATATTATTATTATTTTTTATTATAATTATTTTTTTTGGAAGTCATTTCAAAAGCGCTCCTGATAGTGGCAGGCTGGTGGCAAAGAGCCACGATATAAATTCAGACATCAGTGAAACAAATACATTAGTAAAGCTGTTCTTTTGTCAGTTTGCAAATATCTGACTTACGTTTAAAATAAATGACAATGACTTTTATGTATTTTTTGTTATGTAGGCCAATTATGCAATGCGGACATAAGCAATAGATGTACATTTTTTACGTGTTCTTTTGTTAAATTTGTTAATAATAAGATTATGATGAAATATATATATATATAAATAAGCACAAAAAAAAAAAGAAGCTATTATAGACTTTTAATGCATTAAGTGGAAAAATGTGTTTTATTGGAGGTAAATATATATATATATATATATATGTTGTGGGGTATTCAGAAAATTAGCTAATTTAATTAAAATATATATAGTTGAAATATTACCGGAGCCCCCCAAAAAATCGTAGGCAACAAGACACCTAGTAACAGCAGGACGAGACATATGGCGGCAAGAACATGAACCTTAAATCTCACACGATTCTCCTGATGTCTGTCTATAAACGAGCATTAATGTCCATCAGTCGCAATAGATGCGCCAGAATCCTCAAATAATTACCGCTGGTGTAGAAACTGAACCGCTAGAGGCCCCGCCCACTCGCTCGCTCGTGCAACCGGAGACTTCACGGAGGGTTCCGCTGCTGTCAGACTCTATTGCTCAACGTTTGCCAGACTTGGATAAGAGTGGACGGAGGGACTTGGGGCCGGAGAAGGGATTCGCGAGCTGATTTTTGTGGAGACACTCGCCAGTGGATTGTGATCATTCTGTAAGGTAAATAAGTGTGCCGATGCATGCTCGCTCGTTTAAATTATGACTTTGCCCCGGCGACCGTGGAAGCCACCCTTCTCCTGCTAGATGAACCTTAACGTGCAGAACGCCGTTTGCACATGAAGCATCATTGGAGTTTGGTGTTGTCATATAGGTTATCTTGGTGTGCAAGTGTGTATTGCTTTATTTCTTCTTTTTGAGCTCGCGTTCTATAACGGAGCACTTCTGTATCAAACACGACACGGGGACGCTGGTTTAAAGCCCACCAGAGTTGGTCACACTCGATAGATGCGAATCAGGCGATGTTCTGTAATTTCATTCCCCAAATGATTGCTTTTATTTACAATGCAGTATTATATTATATTGATAGGCAATACTGTTATCGATTTTTGCATGTTCAGCCTCTGACTGAGGAATCTAAACTTTGAGCTCACATTAGTTTAGTGCGGATACACATGTCGAGCATAATGCAAGATCATTCCGTTTGTATGACCAAATTCCAAGTTTATCCAATATGAATCGTGTCTGGCGAAACCGGTTTCGTGCGCGCATGATCGTGTACTCTGTTAGATGCCCGTAGAAATATTGCGTAAAATCGTAGTCGCGTTTGAGCTCTTCAGGGTCTTTGATTAACTAACAAATCTGCTCAACTAATGGCAGATATTAAAAACCTCAAGAACCTAGTGACTTCGCATGTAATGCGCCTCTTTACATCCGAATTCGATTTCTACGATTAATATTTTTAGTAAATATAGGCTCATAATAGTAAAATTGCAAGTTGGGTTGGTAATATTTTATTGTTTGATTCTATTTCAGTTAGTAAATTTACTTTATTCATTAACATAACCCAAAAGCAGCGATTAAGTCGATTTCTGTGGGAGCAAAGATGAAAATCTGCGATACGCTTCGCGATTTTGCGCGTTTACAGAAAATCGCTAATAAAAGTAGGCTAGTTTCCGTTTTTTCTTATAATTAAACTAAACCAAATGCCTCCTCATACAACGTTTTAAATAATTATGTGTAGTATTGTGTAATAGGCTACGTAGCCTACTATATTTTCATGACTGCGATTAATTAGCGATTAATAATTTTGAGCTACCACACCTAACAAAGAGTCAAAGACTTACTGTAATTGCGAACGTAGATGTTGTGAGCGAGGTAGGCTACTGTTTGTGTTGTGTGTGTGTGTGTATGTTGAAATTAAAGTTGTTTAAATTACGTCCAACTGAATTCAAGTTTCTTGTCTGCCACTGTATCCAACCGAATAGGTCGTTTTTATGAATAAGTAATTACTTTGCGACTGTTTAAAAAGTGTGTTCTGTATAGTATGAATATGTCTAGTGTGAATAATTCGGATGTACTACATTCGCCATGTTGTTGTCATGTGACTACTCTTGCCATTCACATATTCTTTCCTGTGGTTTCATGGGATGGTAAAGTGTCCATTGGATGCGCACTTCGTAATCTCTACGAAGGTCATCCGGTACTATTTTGCCTACTGTTTCATGAATACTGTGAATTCGGACAAAGCCTACAACTCTTTCACATACCGTTTTTTATCTACTATATAGTAGGGAAGTACACATATTCGGATGCTGCCAATGACTTCCAAACATTTTGCCACTTTGTTGCCCTAGTAACTGTAATGAGCATCGGAACTCTTAAGATGTAGTTACTTGTCAGATTGCATTGAGTTCAGGTCACTACGTTGCTGCAAGTCATTGATGGTGTGAACAGGGTTTAGAGGTCTGGTTTGTATCAAGACTATAACCTTTCAGTGCATGCTTTGGTAATGTGCAGTTATTTATTATCAGCAAAGTTTGAACATGAACTCCTTTACAGCGTAGTTTCGAGCCAAGTTCACATAATTGATGGGTGGGTTTTATGGCATTTTGATTGACACAAAGCTTAATGGTATCTACTCGCTGCAAGTGCACAAAAATCCCAGATGCCAGTATTGCTTTCCAGGCTTGGTTTTCTTCTTAGGGGGAACATTTGCCATAGATGCCCTTAGAAATTCAGACAGGTCGATTGATACTTCTGGCTAAGCTTAAGGTTAGATCCAAGATGGCTTCTTCATATAAAATGGTATCAGCTTAATGTGTAAAAAAACATTTTGTTTTTCTAGGTTTCCAACAGAGTGAATGCAGGAAATTAAGAAACGACCAACAATTACAAATCACAATTTGGTTAATATCCAAAACAGCCAGTCAAGATGCTGATTAAATTTAAACATTGATGCAGTAGGCTGTATTTCTGATTACACGATGATTTACAATTATAGGGGTGAATGCAAATTTACATGAATTTACAAAATGATCATTTAATCAGTGCTGTTTCATTAAATAGTTATGTAATGATGAGCCCGGATGACAAATGAATTTATGGATGGAGCAAAAATGGAGACAAAAAGTCAAACCTTGCATACAATCATATTCATGCAGCATTAACTAGAAAACAACAGGACACTCTATAATGTCAATGATTCCAGTGCTATGGGCCACATAGGCGACCTATCATTGATTTCTCACAGCAGTTGTTTATGAGGCCGGCTATATTCCTCTTTCCATTGCTTGCAGACTGATGTTAGGGATTTTTGCATATTGAGATTGATGAACAGTTTCTTAAAGGAATAGTTGACCCAAATTGAAAATTTGCTGAAAATGTACTCACCCTCAGGCTATCTAAGATGTAGATTGGTTTGTTTGTTCATCAGTGCAGATTTGGAGAAATTTAGCATCACATCACTTGCTCACCAATGGATCCTCTGCAGTGAATGGGTGCCGTCAGAATGAGAGTCCAAACAGCTGATAAAAACATCACAGTAATCCACACCACTCCAGTCCATCAATTAACATCTGAAGCGAAATGTCTGTTCATAAGATACATATATATATATATATATATATATATATATATCACTTAAGACATTTTTAATTCACACCTTTGGACTTATATCTTGGCAAGAATTGGTGGTTTAAAGTTAAACACATAGATTTGTTTCTTATACATACATGCAGCTTTTCACTTCACAAGATGGACTGGAGTCGTGTGAATTATTGTGATGTCTTTATCAGCTGTTTGGACTCTCATTCTGACAGCACCCATTCACTGCAGAGGATACATTGGTGAGCAAGTGATGTAATGCTAAATTTCTCCAAATCTAAATGTTTATCTACATCCAAGATAAATTCCCAGCACATATTTATTTTTAGGTGAACTATTCCTTTATTAGTAATACACGTAGTATTTTACCTCTGCATTATCACTATGCATGCAAATCTCTCTAATTCAACAGGAAAACTAATGTAGGCTGCATCTGCAATTATTTGGTTTATCATAGACATTTAAACCACAACGAATCCATTCTCAGAATCGTGTTAATCTGATCCTTATTAATGATGAAAGGGTTATGTTGTGCTCTAATGAATGCATGCACAGAGAGCTGCAGACAGTGAGCTATATTATCACGTTGTTCGCCCTCTGAATTCACCTTTATGCCCTCCGTCATAGCTCACATCTGGCGTGATGGAAATATAGCGATGCCCCTTCAGCCCTCCACTGAGACACCTGCTGCTCTTTACAGCCGGAGCTTGACAGAGCCGTGTGCCGTGGCATCCCTTTGGCACTGGTGTCAGTGGAAACCTGCCCTGCTGCTCTGGTTCTGTGTGCATTCATTTTCTTTCCAAGACTCAGATGGCAGAAAATAGCAATTAGAATCATTCTCTGACAGAAAATAAACCTCTGAACTGTCCTTTTTCTGTCAAAGAATGCACTGTTTTCTCTTTTAAAAGAAACACAGCCTTTGTTTCGCTTGTCTGTTGTTCTAGACAGCAAGAAACGGTTGTGAACGTCGCAACTTTGCAGTTGCATAATCAAAAACAGAGTATTCAGTGGGAAGTAATGTAGAGTGGGACTTATTCCAACCCTCTACGTTGCGAGTAAATGTCTCTATCTTTCTTTCTTTCTATCAAATGCACATGACGAAATAGAAAGTGAGAGTTTTAATTTCTTATTTATTCCTGTCTAAATGATGGAATTCTTATACAGTAGTTAACTAAAACTACAACCATACAAATGTTACATAAAATAACATAAATGTTAACTGAAATAAAATAGAAAATTAAAATGGCTGTGATATTAGGGAAATTTCTTATGAAAATTAGTATAGCTCATTTTGAACAAAACTGTAAGTCAACAGGACAGTGCACAATGGTGAATGTCCTGCTGTAGAATCATTTGGTTTACACGTTTAAATTTATGCTTCCTCTGCGAAAGTGTCATTGAGAGTTGTAGTTTATTGTGTTTGAGCTGATAGGAGTGGAAGGAAAGAGAAGGTTGGCACGCTACATTAGACATAATGTCAGTGCTCAGAGATTGCTGCCTCTTTATTTAGTGCCCTTAGCTCCTCTTCTTATTCCATTGACCTCTTGTATTTATTGCATGAGTGCATGTGTATATAGCAGTTATAAGCATTGCACATTCATAGCTAATTCTATGCGTGTTCATCACACAACCTCTCCGGTTTGAGTCTAGCCTATGACATTTACTGATACCATTTTCCCTTCTTTTCCATTTAATTTCTTGTCCCTCTGTGCTTTGCTATCAGATGGAAATGTTTTCAGTATTTAGCACAATACACTGAGTGTACATTTGTTGCCTGTAAATGCTGTTATTTATTTGCTAAACTTGTGGTTTGTTTGTATTATGGACAACTGGCTGTTACTGTCCATCATCATCCAAACACTGACATACTGATGACTTTTTTGCTCTAGTTTTCTGGCTGACATCCAGCACCAGCAGAGAATCAGTCTGGCCCATAGAATCCACTCATTTCTGACGTGTCTGTTCATATTCACATACTACCATACTGCTCAGACCGTTTTGTATAAATACCGCCTCTCCTTTTTATGCATGCAAATGGGTTTGAATGAATTCAAATTACTTTGAATGTTTGAATGGTGTTAATGGGAAGACTAATTAAAAAGAAAGTAAACAACTCACCCACATAGATATCATGCTTTATGTCATGTCAAAATCAAACCTGAAATGACTTGAAAACATTATCTCGGAGGGGTTTTTTTGTGAGCAATTGCATGGCCTTGTTAAATTTAAGGTACATCTCTGTGTCTTTAACCATCATGAAATGCAGTGTTTACTGAGCTTTGATGACTATTAAAAGTTGACTATTATAAAAACAGCTAAACATCAGTTCACAACATAAATATAGATGTAATGCGAAATATACTTGGTTTTATGAAATAGTACATTAATTACGTTGTTAATGTAAAAATACAAAATAAAATAATTGTCTTTTTTTATTTTTTGTTAGTAAGGGTTAACCTGGAAAATGTCAACATTAAGTGTAAACATGAATTTACAATGTTTTTTTTTTTTTTTAAAAGAGAGTGAGTACTTTGCCTCTTACTTTATCAACTAATATAAATATATATATATATATATATATATATATATAGTTTTTCAGAATTCAGCCAGAGTTTTGCATGCTCATGAATCGTGAATCATCTCATGACTAACTACGTGCAGAAGCGATATAAATAGAGATTCATTGTGTAGTTTTGAGAGCTTGAATATAACGGATCTTTGTGAGATCGCGATGAACTTTAATGAGTGATACTTTTAGTGATAATAAAGGGAGCGTGCTTTTTGTGTTTTCTAGGCTACAATCCATTCAGAATTTGAATGAAACTTTCGTTTTTCAGACACATACATGCTGCAAAGTTTCGGGAATAATGCTGGATTCATTCTCGAAATATCAGTGATAAGCAATGGACGGGACAAAAATGTCTCCGTGATTTAATTCTGGAACCGATCCTGGCCAAACTTCCACAGACAGCGTGCGGAGATCCAGTTCACGGACTAAAAGCGTGTGTAAACTTAATTGAGATCAGGACATATCAACCAGTAATTTAATTTCCAGTAACGGACGGTAGAAAGTTCAGAAATTAATGTTATGCAGTTTATGACAGAATAGTCCCACAACTGATCGTTTATTTTTTCCTCACGTGTCTCACCACAATGATTTAAAATGGACACATTTCAAGTGACACGGGAAAAAGACACGGAAAACTTAAATGAACATCAGAAAAGCAGCGCGCACATTTCTGGTTAAAAATGAAAGGTCTTCATCTGTCGCTTAAAACGGGAAGCATCGCCATTCAAATCAGCAACAAGAGTCAAAGCTCCACAGTTTAATAAACGCAGGCAACCTCTGGATTCTTCACCGTGCTGTATTGACACAATGCGTTGCAATATGCTAGCTCATTGTTTTGATGCATACATCCGAAAAATATTTCTTTTTCTTTCTTTTTTTTTTTTTTGCTTTATTTTCTTGCCCTGCCTGACTCGAGTCAAATGTCACCCATGTATAGTCATAAAACAGGCGTGGGTCGACAGCAACAACAACAGGTATAGCTGAGGCAAGACGAAAGAGTAATCCAAAGACAGGAGTGGGTCAATCGATGGCGAATGTAATCCAGAGAGTAGGGATGTAACGGTATGAAAATTTCCTATCACGATTATAGT
>NW_015662166.1:534358-550525 GCF_001515625.1 Sinocyclocheilus rhinocerous
GTTAAGTCAAAATGATAATTGATTAATAAATGATTATATGTATTTTATCTGCTCCATAAATAATTCTAGATAACTTATCTGAATTGTTCAAATGTGTAGAATCTACACTGTTTTTCATCGACCGGTCAAAAGTTACAGCAGAGCATGCAAAATCGGTCCGTTTTTGGCCAGACAGAAACCGCACACAGGCTGAATGTAAATATAAGTCTCTGTAAATTAATTCAGGTATTACATGGAGCGAAGATGAAAATAAAATGCCATCGAATAGTAGCACTCTTTTAAAATCTCCCAGCTTTTCCGCCCTGTTTTCACTCAAAACTAAACTACTCTGCATGCTGTGCGCACGTGAGACTGTTACTTAAAACTGTGCTTTATGCTGGACAGTATTTATTTATCGTGAGTTGTTCAAATCGCGGTAATCTAATATGGTTTTAATGATAATTAAAATATGAAAAGGTAATACTAACCGTGGGGAATTTTATCACGATTTATCGTCAAACCGGTAATCGTTACATCCCTACCAGAGAGTGAGGCAAACGGGTAATCCACAAACAGGAAATAGTCCAGGCGAGGTGCAAACAAAGTCCGAAACAGCAAGGCAAAGGGATAAGTCAAGACAGGCTAAAGTCCAAGGCAGGCAGAGAGCAGACAGGACGAGGCAAACAGGCTAGGTTCAAGACACGGATAAATCAGGCAATGAACAGGACTAGACTAGATTTAGACAATCTGTGCTTCTCAAATGGAAGGCTGCATCCTATGAAGGCTGCATATCTCGGCTGCCACGTCATCAAACGTCGATGAAGGCCATCTCAATCAGAAGGATCCTTGGAAGGCAGCCTTCATTTCGCGTCCTTCATTCAGCTGAATTTGAAGGATGCATGGGATGTATCCTCCACGACCTTCAATCACCCTCAATCCTTTGTACCCATTCCATTTCATGAAAATAAATTTGACGAAAAACAAGTAAGTACTGAGCTTGTCTGAAGTAATTATGCAATGTAAGACAAAAATAAAGTTTTCGGACATGAAAGGATAGATGTTATCTTTTGTTTTGGTGTAAATTACTCACTAAACGCTAAACTGCCAATAATGTAAGCCACTGGGAGACTAGACGACTGTGATTCATTGTATTGCATTAATAGAAAGCAAAATAATATAAAGATTTGTAATACAAAGTATTTTTCCAAAACTAAGATTTATTAGTGTTTTTGTGCCGTGACGGTGAGGGCAGGAACATATGTGACATAGCCACGTGCACTTACTAGACTGTCCCCGTTTAACGCCGAGGAGGACTCTAGCCTACAAGACTCTGAAGGACTGAACTAGGAAGGACGCAGCCTCGGTAGGATGCAGCCTTCCGTTTGAGAAGCACCCTCGGACTCAGACTCAGGAAAACTCGGAATGGCTCCGTAATGTTGCTATCGCTAACACAGGGATAAATGCTAACAATACTCGGCCCTGAACGGTGGTTAGGGCATCGTGTTTAAAGTGTGTGTGATTAGCTGCAGGTGAGTGCATAATCAGTGCAATGGAACATGGGAAATGCAGTCCAGGGTGGTGTGTAACAGTCTGTGTGGTGTGAGAGTCAATATAATGCAAAGGCAACCTCTGGTGGCGAGCAGACGGAAGACCACGGACAGGATTCATGACATAATCAGTGCATAATCAGTGCAATGGAACATGGGAAATGCAGTCCAGGGTGGTGTGTAACAGTCTGTGTGGTGTGAGAGTCAATATAATGCAAAGGCAACCTCTGGTGGCGAGCAGACGGAAGACCACGGACAGGATTCATGACATACACACTTAGGCCCTCTCCACACGAACGCGGGTATTTTCAAAACCGCAGCTTTTTCTATGCGGTTTGGCCGTTCGTCCACACGCAAACGCAGCACCAGGTCACTGAAACCGAACATTTTTGAAAACTCTTGCCAGGGTGAAGATTTTCAAAAACTCCGGTTGCAGTGCTATCGTGTAGACAGCGAAACCGGAGTTTTTGGCTTGTGACGTCGGAGCCTGCGCTGTTTTCTCCGGCTACTGGAAACTTTTTCAGGCTTCTGATTGGCCAACATGGCTTTACGGTTGAGATTATATCGCCACCTGTTGGCTTGGCATGCTCTTGACAGTGCTTCATAGCATGCTTTTGTGTTTTCATGTGAACAGAGGTTTTTTCAAAAACGGAAGAAGGAAAAACTCTTTATGAAACTCTCCTATTTTATTTATGTATTTATTTTTTACTTTTTATTTTTATAATTTAAGAAATAAAAAATATATTTATAGATATTAATATATACAAAACATTAAAAATATATTGGCTATATAGAAAAGTGTAAACACTGCTTTATTTTTTTAAGCATCCTGACTAGCCCAACACAGTCAACCAATGGCGTGAGTTTTGAGCGGAGCCAATTATTTTTCCAAACAATGGAAACCTGCTAATATTCCGTTCATAAGAATGTTCATATGATTCTTCAGCAGACTGTAACTCATCATGAGTTCATCCAACTATATTCTCATTGCTGTTTGTTTTCCCTCTTCCAGTCTTGTGTTCCTACTTCGAAAACTCTCTATTTTTTATCAGTTTAATGTCTTTCATGTTTCTTTGCTCAGAATGCATTACTGTTGTGCTTGAAAACAGAGCGTCTGTTCAGAATATGTTTGTGAGGGGATTTGAGCAAAGCGGACGGACAGATCTAGAGAACACAGAGGATAAAGGATAAAGTATTTGTGACAGAAAGAGAGAGAGGAGCACAGACAGGGACCGTATGGCTGATGATCATCTGACCATATGTATGAGTTGCATTTTGTAAGTGCCACAGAAACCAAGCTATTTATACTACGGTGGTGGTCTCAACCAGACAGCGACATTTACATAATGTAAAAATCTGTTCATCTTTGGTTCGTGTCCTCCTTGTTGGCTGACCCAGTTTTATGTTTGATAGTGTGGCAAAACATGTTATGTGTGAATGAATTACATTCTGACCACGTTATATATTCTTGTAGAGAGACCCCAGCTGATTTCATGTGTGGATGGTGCGGTTTCATGGTTTACGCAGACTGACACACACACTTACACAAGCGTACATGCACGGTTCCTGTTATCTCAGGCAATAATTCGGCCCCATTTCTTTTACCATCTCGATCGCCAGGAACAGAAAGGATGGGAAGCAATGGATGGGAAAAATGGAGAAAGATAACCACAATGGATGGAAAAAGGAGTAAAAAGGTGACGATTACTGAGAATGCTAGGCAAGGCGGAGAGAAAGAAGGAGAGCGAGGTAGATAGCAGCGCATTTGAGAGAACAGGAGTGCTGAATAAATCACTCAGGAACAGGAACCAGAGATTCACGACAGCTACTGTATGTATTGGCAGGAAATATATGTAGGCTTGTGTGTTTATGTGTGATTGACAGTTATGACAATTGCGATCCAACAATAAACATATTCATCAATCTCGCAATTGTAACTTTCTTAGAAATCGACTTAATATCTCACAGTTGCAACTTTAGATCTTGTAATTAGAAAAAAAATCATAATCTCAAACGCAAATTGTAACTATTTTTTGAAATTGTGTTTTGCGTTAATTTTTTATTTATTTCTCGTAATTGTAACAATTTCTCACAATTTGACATAGTTAACTATTTCTTCAAATTGCAATTACAATTTTTATATCTCACAATTGTAACTGTTTCTCACAATTCGACAACAAGTTTGACTCCCTTCTCGTAACTTTTTAGGCAAAAATAATAATCACAGGTTTTGTAAAAAACGTTATTTCTTGAAATAGTTTTTGTTTTATATCTCACAACTATAACTGAATTTCTCACAATTCGACTTAATATCTCGCTGTTGCAGCTTTATTTATTGTAATAATAAATTATCACTATCACAAATTGTAACTAGTTCTTGAAATTGCGTTTCTTGTGTATTTTTTGTTTTATGTCACTATTGTAACTACTTCTCGTAATTTGACATAGTTAACTATTTCTTCAAATTGTGATTTATTTTTATATCTCATAATTGTAACTATTTCAATAACTATTTCCAAGTTTGACTTAATATCTCACATTTGCCACTTTATTTCTCATAATTATTAGGCAAAAAAAAATCAAAATTTTTGTGAAATTGCAACTCACTCGAAATATCAGTTTTATATCTCACTAACGGAACTTTTTTCTTACATTTTGATTTAATTTCTCAGTTGTAACTAATAGAATCACAAATTGCAACTATTTCTTGGAAGTGCATTGTGTGTGTGTGTGTTTGTATCTCACAATTGTAACAATATCTCATAATTTGACATACAGTTGCAACTTTATTTCTTGTAATTAATTAGGTAAAAATAATAATCAACTTTTTTGTGAAAATTGCAACTATTTATTCAAATTGCATTTTGTTTTGTTTTATATCTCACAATTGTAGGTAACACTTTATTTTAAGTTGTCCTTGTTACACGTTTCATGTACTTTCTATTATAATAACAATGCATTATGCATAATTACATGCAAGCCAAACCCTAATCCTAACCCTAACCATATAGTTAGTACATGTTGTTAATTAGTATTGCTCAGTACTTAAATGTATAATTACACTGTGACAAGGACACCTTAAAATAAAGTGTAACCCAATTGTATCTTTATTTCTTAAAATTTGACTTAATATCTCACAGTTGCAACTTTATTTCTTATAATTAATCAGGCAAAAAAAAAATCAAGCTTTATTTCTTGTACTTAGGAAGAAAAGATTTGCAATCATAAATTGCAACTATTTCTTGAAATTGTGTTTTTTAATATTTCACAATTGAAACTATTTCTCACAAATTTGCTATATTATTTCTTATAGTTAATTAGATAAAAATAATAATTGCAATTTTTGTGAAATGTTTTTAATTTGCGATTCTGTAGTTTTATGTGTTACAATTGTAGCTTAATTTCTTACACTTTGGCTTAACATCTCCCAGTTGCAACTTTATTTCTCATAATCAAGTAAAATCTAAATGTATTTGTTGTATCACTCTGAAATATGCAAAACGAAATCCATTTTTATTTAATTAGATCTCCAATTAAATCCTAGATCCACTGCACAAACTATTATTCAGTGCACAATTAAATAAATTCCAATGAATGTGAATTACTGCTATGAGACTCATCATTTGAGGTTTTCATGTTTTAAAGTCTTCTCTGATATGCCTTGAGTAAAATATAAAAAAAAAATAAAAAAAACAGAGTGCGGCAGCGTGTTCGGCGATGATTAGCTTTAACCAGAGGGCATCTGTTTGCTATAATCTCTTAATGGCCAGTGCATTGGCGTATGGAATAATTCCATATGCAGAATACTGGAGAATCATTGAATGTGCACTCAGTGTGTTTTGCTGTACATTTGCATGTTTCCAGGAGAGTGATCTGCATAAAAATGTGGTAGTAGTTACTGTGTTCAGATTCGTGTCTTTGAGGAAGATACCCAAATAGCTGTCTGTTCAAATTATCATCTCTGTCGGTTCCTGTCACTGTCTCTCATCTTCTCTTTTAAATCTAAACATGCATTTATGCATTTCTTCCTCATTGCATTCTAATGTATTATCTTGTGGAAACTAGGGGTGAATGTATATGTCTGTATATGTCTACACTTAAATGGTTGTGTATTCTGTGCTATTTTTCAGACGTTAGTTTATATACACATGCAGACGGCATGTCAAGTTAAAAACAGTTCAACTTTCGACTAGTCCATTTTGAAAATGTGTAGTTTTGCACATCCCTAGTGGAAACTCTCTTCCTCTCTCATGACACGTTTTTTTTTCTTTTAGCGTCTCTCCATTCCAAAACTCACTCCAGCGTCGTTGCATGCACTCCCCCTTCCTCTACTTTTCTGTCTCAGTGCATCAAAAGAGCCAATTTGAAGTGCCTTTTTCGGTATGGCAGCCGCTGCCTCGGTGTCTGTGAAGCTGGCAAGACCAACGCAGTCAGACAACATGGCTGGCACCGTATGCCAACAGACGAGAGCAGCATGCTCTGCAGAAGGACAGATAATGAATGTTATTGTCCAGCATGGTGTGTTGTGTTCTTACTAACTTTCATTTAAGCAAATAAAATACATCATCCATCCGGTGATTAAAGCGATGCCAAAAAATAGCAGCTTAATTATTCTTATCATGGGGAACGCATAATGATAATTGTACCATTGACCTTTTTTATGTGAACAACAAGCTTCAAAATTTAAAGACATGGTAAACTACATTCAGTATAAGTTAAACTGTTTTGAATATGATGTTGGTTACCAAAGAAAGAGATTTTAGTCTCGTGCTTCTGTAGGTTTGTTTACATGCACTAATTTTCAGAATTCTAAATTCGGATTCTAAAAGTTTTGTTTATATGAACCCTAAACTACTCAATTCGATTCAGATATTTGTTTACTTGTGCGTTATATACAGTATATTCAAACAAATCTTAAAGGGATAGATCACCCAAAAATGATAGGCTTACTCAACTTCAAACTTAAAGGGGTCATATGATGCGATTTAAATTTTTCCTTTCTCTTTGGAGTGTTACAAGCTCTTGGAGCATAAAGAAGATCTGTAAAGTTGCAAAGTCTAAAGTCTCAAACCCAAAGAGATATTCTTTATAAAAGTTAAGAGTCAACCACGCCTACCTAAAACGGCTCGTTCTAACACGCCCCCACATACCTACATCACGATGTGGGAAGATTTGCATAACACCGCCCAAATGTGCACGCAAAGAAAGAAAACAATAATGTACAGTATGTGGAAAATAATGTGTTTTTTGAATCTTAAACCGCATAAACACATTTCATTACACCAAATACACAAAATAATGTTCTTTTTAGCAACATCATATGACCCCTTTAATGTATAGGCCTATTATTTCCGTAATAAGTAATCAAGGGAAAGTAAGCATGCTAGTTCAATGTAAACACGTTTGAGGTCTTGTGACTAAAAAGGTGTGCGTTTTAGTGTTTATTGCCTGCCTCTTCACTTATGTTGTAAGACTGCGATTGTTGCTTTTTCTAAACAATTGAGCGACAAGTCGCAATAATTTTTCTTGTCACAGATGCTGTCAATGTAGCTTAACTACTGGTGAACCCGTAACGTTCCTTTTAATATGTCAACAGAGGCATTTTATGGTGATCACGAACACCATCAGCTCCCCAGGCGGTGTTGTCTCAGATGAGCGATGAGTAAATATTGCTTTGAATTAAATCTGTCATGTTACTTAGAGCTGCTCATTTAGGAACAAACCCTGGAACAAACACAATTTTGAAATATTTTGGGGGTTTTCTGTCACTTTAATAACTCTTTGTCACCTGTTTTCTTTCTGGATAATGGAAATACTTAATGAAAGACTTGTGTTCGGAATTCAATAATAGCTTGCTGCTTATTAAATACTGCACAGTATATAATGCATAAAGTCTACTATTTATTAAAAAAGTGCATTTTATCATAGTAAACATTGTCTTTGAGTACGCTGAAAAACATTGATATAGAAACTATTTTCAATCAGAAATTGCTGGTGAATTTCACAAACAATTACACATTAAATTGAAATAACACATTCAATTAAAACACAATTTTGAAGTAGAAAAACTGAAATAATATATATATATTGTAAAACATACTCCAATAATCTTTGTTTTATTTCTCAGTTCGGAAATTTTTTTTTTTTACAGTGAAGTATGGTACATTGAAAAAAATGATATAGAAACAATTTGCTAGTAAATTTCACAAATAATTACAAAGAACAAATAGCACATTGAATGAAACGTGAACTTTGGAAGGAGAAAGACTGAAATGGCATTTTCTTGTTAAGCATGCTGCAATATTCTTTATTTTATTTACAAATTCGAATTATATATATGCATTTTGATAACATTTTGTGTAAAAATGTCTTCACATTTGGCAGCCTGATCAAATACTGAGTCAAGAAAAAGCTGTTGAAGAGATATTACTTTCATTTGTCACAATGGTAATGGGAAGGTCAAGTTAAGAGTGTTGCATTGTGGGATACAGTATTATGCTACTGCATATTGTGATTTGAAGTATATAGTTTACATACTGCAGAGGTAGGATGGTAGTATGCAATTGCAAACACTGGAAATTACAGCACAAACTGGGCAGACGTTCCAGCTGAGCTCCTAGGTAACTGATGGATCCGCTGGTTTCATGTTTCTATTTCTTAATAAATAGCCTCATTCTCTTTTGAGTACGTCTCTGTTGTTCACGGCTCAATAACTCTTCGCCTGCTTCCTCTGTACCTTCCTCTCTTTGTCATTTTCTTTCATTATATGTGAACATTTCTATCTTCTCTTCTCCATCCGTCCTAAATCTTTTTAATTCCAAACCTTGCCAAGAAACCCGCAGCCAAATTTCATAAGCGGCAGCATTTGCATTTTCCGTCAGCGCGTTACCATATTGCTGAATTTTAGCTGAGTTAGTGTCGGCCGGTTTGAGAGGGTTCATTTTTAAACTCTCTCCCTTGATGACGACGACTACTACTTTTTTTTGAAGTGTTATCTGTCAAACGTTTTTGCTGGGCTCAATTTGGAGATTGTCCTTGCGGCATTAGCGCGGTAGCACGCTAATGTAGTGGAGTGAGGGAAGATAGCGCTAGCGAGAGAGAAGAAGTAACCTCTGCATCAGCAGAGATCCTCGGCGAGAGATACCGTAAAATTGCCCTTGGCCTTGTAGCTCCAGCAGAAGACCGTGGTGTTTTATAGAAAGCCTTTGAAGGTGATAAGAAGACTGGCACCTGGAAGACGATATGTATCTGTTAGCGAACTCTTCAAGTGCAGAATTTAAGTGAGAGATTACACTTCATCTGACTGGGCAGAATTAAATCTGAAATTGATGCCTTGTGCATTTTAAGTGTTTGCTCAGTTTTCACTGCCTTAATATATAGGTTTAAGTCAGCACAGTAATGTGTTCTTGAATTTAGGAAATGTGCAAAAAGGCATTTTCAAAATAGACTAGCTCATGAAGTGAGATGCTGAAAAAAGCAGTGAGACGTGATTCATAGATTCAGTAATACTGTGAATTTTTTTCAATTTGACTATATTTTCAAATTTATGACGCACGGCTGAATTTTCAACAGGCATTAATCCTGATATGCTGATTTGATGCTCATTATTATGGTTATTATCAGTGTTTTTTAATGGTTTTATTTACTTTAATTTCCCTTTTATTCAACTAAAATAACCCTGCGTGTGTGTGTGTGTGTGTGTATATGTAGGCCTATATGTGTGTGTGTATATATACATACATACATACACACACACACACACATATAATGATGAATAAAACGGAAATTAAAGTAAAATTTATTAATCGTGATTAATCACATTCAAAATAAACGCTTTAAGATAACGTATGTGTGTGTACTGTGTATATTTATATGTATATGTAAATACACACATACATTTATATATTTAATAAATATATGTAAGATACATTTACATTTATATGTAATATAATCTATCTATCTATCTATCTATCTAAGTTTCTTACATGTATGCATGTGTATTTATATATACATATAAATATACACAGTACAGACACATATATTATGTAAACAAAAACTTTTATTTTATCGCATTATATATATATGTACATATGTATATACAGTGTTGGGCAAGCTACTTGGAAAATGTAGTGAGCTAAGCTAACAGTTACTCTTCATTAAATGAAGCTTCACTACACTAAAGCTACAGCCCTGGGAAATGTAGCAAGCTAAGCTACAGCAACATGGTAAAAGTAGTTTACTACATCTAAGCTATTTTTAAAAAATTTAATTTTTATATTGAACCAACATCATAACAAGTCAATTGCTCTCTCAATGATCAATAAAATTGTCAGTCAAACAGATAGACAGGCATAACAGTTCAGTTTAGTTGTTTATTCAACAACTGTTCCAAACCAATTTGGCAACAAAAATCAGTATCATGTACAGGGTACAAAATACATTTTTGCTGTCAGCCGGAAACCTCCTATTGGTAGTTGGTATTGTGGCTTTATTGTATACAGATACACTTATATAAATGGAAACACTTCACAATAAGGTTCATTATTTAACATTAGTTAACTAGTGTAGTTAACATGAACTAAGAATGAACAATACTTCTGCAGCATTTATTAATGTTAATTTCAACATTTACTAATGCATTATTAAAATCAAAAGTTGTGTTTGTTAATATTAGTGAATGCACTGTGAACTAACATGAACTAACAATGAACGACTGTATTTTCATTAACTAACATTAACAAAGATGAATAAATACTTTAATAAATGTATCATTGTATGCTCATGTTAGTTAATACATTAGCTATCATTAATGAAATCTAACTTGTATAGTGTTGCCATATAGATGTATAGGCCTACAAATAACTTAGGGTGATCCTTAGCAGTTATATTTCCGATTTGAGCTTGAGCTTCAGAATGCTTTGGATAATGTAGCTTTTGTTGACGCTACCGCGCTACTTGATCAAAAACAGAGCTTCGCTACTGAAAAGCTATTTGATTCAGAAAACAGCGAAGCTACCACCACGCTGCTGAGAAATGTAGTTAAGCTAGTAGCCCATCACTTTGTATATATATCGTTGATCTTCATATATGTGACCCTGGAGCACAAAACCAGTCTTAAGTCGCTGGGGTATATTTGTAGCAATAGCCAAAAAAACATTGTATTGGTCAAAATTATCGATTTTTCTTTTATGCCAAAAATCATTTGGATATTAAGTAAAGATCATGTTCCATGAAGATATTTTGTAAATTTCCTACCGTAAATATATCAAAACTTAATTTTTGATTAGTAATATGCATTGCTGAGAACTTCATTTGGACAAATTTAAAGGCGATTTTCTCAATATTTTGATTTTTTTGCATCCTCAGATTCCAGATTTTCAAATAGTTGTATCTCGGCCAAATATTGTCCTATCCTAACAAACCATACATCAATGGAAAACTTATTTATTCAGCTTTCAGTTGATGTATAAATCTCAATTTCAAAAAATTGACCCTTATTGACTGGTTTTGTGGTCCAGGGTCACATATTGAAATAAAATTTTAATGGATATAAAAATACTATTTATAGAATACACACACCCAAAATCAATAAAAGTAACAAAATTATTAAAAGTTTATATTGAAAATGGAAAATATAAAAATGAAAAACGTCTCGGTTACGTATGGTAACCGTCGTTCCCTGAAGGAGGGAACGGAGACGTCACGTCGGGTGACCGACGAATTGGGATCTCGCTTAGAGGGACCAATCTACTTCGAGTGTAAACTAAACGAGCCAATGCACATTGGCATGCGATTATTGCATCCAGCTGCTGCTGATCACAGCGTGAGACGAGAGCCCACGAAGAGCGTGCTTGACTGTAGTTCACTACTGTTCACTACAGTTCTGTAGTGAACTGTAGTTCACTACAGAACGATAGAACCGCTCGGCTCCGAAGCGAAAAGCTGAATATGCGCTGCATCTGCTGCCTACTTATACTCACTCTGTGATCAGCAGCAGCTGGATGCAATAATCGCATGCCAATGTGCATTGGCTCGTTTAGTTTACACTCGAAGTAGATTGGTCCCTCTAAGCGAGATCCCAATTCGTCGGTCATCCGACGTGACGTCGAGAGTGACCGACTGAAAGGGAACAAAAATTTTCAAAATATTAATAAAAACTAGAATAATATCTAAATGATAATGCAATAACGCTGGTGTATCTACATCAACCACTCAGTTTTTAGATGACCCATCCCTAATTAGAACTATTGATTTATAAACTTAACTCATATTTTAATTTTATACACTGAATTATAGAGCACAAGTAGTTTCATTACTTCAAGACCTTGGTATACTGCAGTGCAGTAAAAACAGTGAGAGATGACATTGCTTAGGATTTAATTACAGATAAATAATTCCTTTCTTATAATCATTCGGCCTTGTGTGCTTTTTTGACATTCCTTTTTTTAATTAGTATTTGTTTATTCATTTAACCTCCTGAGACCCTGTGACCTCATATGAGGACATTATATTTTGGTGTATTTCTCTGAGACTATACATGCCACAGTTTTAAGTCTGGATGTCCTGTACAGAGCACATTCAGGGATTTTCAGAGATACTAAATGTTTGGATGTTTCACTGTGACCACTCCCTCTCCTTGGTCTTCAAATATGTCTGATATTAATTTAGTGACACTCTTATGAAAATATGATAATATTTTGTAATTATCATTTAAATCTGACTAATTTTTAAACTGTGTGTCATAAATCAACATCTCAGGAAAATGTTATGGGGTTTCAAATCAAAATATGACTTTCTGTTACGAAACAGGATGTTGATTTCATACATGTCCTCATATGAGGACACTGGGACTAAAAGCATGTTTATTAGCATTTTGGGAGACATAACAAAGGAATAGGGAAATAAATTATGTTTCAATATTCTATGAAATATTATAACAATTTTTTTCCTAAAAATCTTTTCTCGGGTCTTAAGAGGTTAAATTCTCCTCCGAGTAGTGCAATAGCTCAGTTTTCTGGTAATTGCAGGTCAGTGTGTGTTGTGTAGTGAAATATGTGATTTCTTCAAATCACATTGCATTGCACAAATCCCTCAAAGTGGCAAAGAGAGCAGTCGTCAGAGCCGTAGCGCAAGATCACGACATACTGACGGATATTTTCCACTGTTTACAGTAGCTTGGCTTGTCCAATATTATCTGCTTCACAGTCCACAGTCTAAGCTCATTTTCTGGTCAATAGAAGCAAGGTCACTGAAGTTTGTTCCGTCTGTGTCCTCATGCTACAGCAGTCATATGCACATCCGCTGCTCACTTTATCAGCCTGTGGTTTCTTCACTATCTGCTCCTGTCCTGCTGCATATGCTGGAGCTATGAGTGACTGATGGGGGAATATAGCCATGACATTTCCATGAGTTTGACAAAAAGGTTTTTTTTTTTTTTTTTTAGAATGATTTTAAGATTTTAATAATGTTTTCTCAGGTAACCTAAAAATGTGTGTACGATGTACATTTGAAAGAACTTCATATAACTGTAATCGCCTATAGGCTGCATTTATTTGTTCAAAAATAGAGAAAAAAATGTAAAAATGTGAAATATTATTACAATTTAAAATAACTTACAGTGGGTACGGAAAGTATTCAGACCCCCTTAAATTTTTCACTCTTTGTTAT
The DNA here is from genome assembly GCF_001515625.1 of Sinocyclocheilus rhinocerous. Lineage (NCBI taxonomy): Eukaryota > Metazoa > Chordata > Actinopteri > Cypriniformes > Cyprinidae > Sinocyclocheilus > Sinocyclocheilus rhinocerous. The sequence goes on from NW_015662166.1 coordinate 547,552, forward strand.
ATTGCAGCCATTTGCTAAAATCATTTAAGTTAATTTTTTTTCCTCATTAATGTACACACAGCACCCCATATTGACAGAAAAACACAGAATTGTTTGAATATATTTGAAAATGTAATTTATTCCTGTGATTAAAAGCCTAATTTTCTGCATCATTACTCCAGTCTTCAGTGTCACACGATCTTTCAGAAATCATTCTAATATGCTTCTCAAGAAACATTTTTTATGATTATCAATGTTGAAAACTGCTTAATATTCTTGCGGAAACAGTGACATTTTATTCAGGATTCTTTGATGAATTGAAAGTTCAAATGAACAGCATTTATTTAAAATAGAAATATTTTGTGACATTATAAATGTTTCTTTTGATTAATTTCATGCATACTTGCTGGAATATTACCATATCCCAAAAAAATAGATGGTAGTGTAGATAGTTAATTCCACTTCCTGTCATTCCTATTAAATTACAGTTTAACTTCCTGTGTGATGTGGTCAGTTCAATTCAGATAACACTCATGAATTGAAAGTGAGTCAATTCTTCAATTCTAAACAAAATGGATAGATAGATAGATAGATAGATAGATAATGTTCTAGTAAGTTATAGGTTTCAGTGGTTTTAGTTTGTGAATCAAGCAGTGTTTTCGGTTAAATATCCTTGTTTGGTGTAATGAGGTAAGCACGACGACATTTTGCTTATTAGCGTGTTTCATTAAGATGAATGAGCGTGCTGATGGTTAGCTTTCTCAGTGTTTTACAGACCTCCTTGGTCGAGCTGCTCAAACAAACATAATGTTGTAAGCATAACAAAGCCACAGTGTTTGTGCTTTTCTGAGACACATTTTACCTTCAAATAAAGCAGTTCTGATAGTAAACTGCATCCCAAAATTAGGTAAAAATTACACTTTAAGCAGTTTTTGGTATTCTTTTGGTGTGCGAAAGTGGTAGAAAATAGGGACTGACACACCATCTGTACACTGTAAAAAATGAGTTTTAAGTTCTAAATAAAAGATCATCTTTTGATATATCTTATATCTGATATCTTATGAGTTTTTACCTGAAAATACTACACTGTAAAAAAACTCAGAACATCTAATTTCCAACTTAAATCATATTAAACTGCATTAAAAATCAAGCTGAATTTCATATAACTTTATTCATAAAATGTTTCATATTAATTCATATAAATTGTCATTTGAAAAAGTTGAAATTGCTCAAATTATTTTGATGAGTTAATGTAAAAAGAAAATTTTTTTTTTAAGTGCATTTCATTTTTCTACTTCAAAATTTCATGTTTATTTCAATGTTAAGTGCCATTTTCTATTTGTTAAGTGAATAATCTTCTAATTTTCTAATATTAAGTGAAATGTACTATACATTTTTAGGTGAAAATTGTTTCTTCACCAGTGCAGATGGAAGAAGCCTCCTCCCTGACAGATTTGAGCTGTTCTGCATGTCTTTCAATGTTAGTCCTGTTTTTGAGCAAACAATCCCTTCAATCTCCAGACTTTGTCAGATTGCCCAATTAGTCTTTAAATATGAACGAAGGAAAAACCTGCTCAGATGTTGTTTACCATCCTTCTTGGAAATTTTATTATGGCTCTACGCCCAGGTTTTCCTTTTCCACGTCTCTGGAGCAGCAGGAGGAATCCCTTTTAAATCCTCATTAAGCTGTTTTCCCTATAACTATGGCACAGCTGATTGAGAATTAATTTGCCTCATCTTCAATTTACTTGATCGCGGTTGGCTGCTCACCTGGCTCGATTTTCCTCGCTGATCTCCGTTGTAAGAGGCTGGAAGGACGTGCGGTGCAGGGTAATTACCATATAGGTTAAGACCAAGGAGACTCCTTTATTTTTAAAGGTTGTTTTCATGAGAAACTTTGTGGACTGGCCCAAATATCTATTATTTTCCTTCATTATTATTATTATCTGTTTTCACTGGTGACCGATGCTCATTAAAACCACTCTGGCATCACAAATGCATTTCATTTCGGCATCTTCACAGGTAAAAGGTGCAGGTAATTTCACCGTCTGCAAAGCTCCCTCTGAAATTTAGCTGTTACCGGCAGAATGACAGAAACACTCTCTGGAAACCTAGGCAACATGCTTTCATAGCCCTGTCAAACCAATCGAATGCATCGCGCAGTGCTGTAGAAAATGGCAAGAGAAGCGCTGATGATTTGAGAGCTCCCGTTGTGATCATTCAGCGTAGACCTGGTTTCGACAGATTCGCAATGATGGCGTACTGTGTGCTTGCCAAACCGGTCTTATCTGGGCTAAAAGAAACTAGAGGCGAGATTGATCAGGAATCAATGCGAGACCAGTTGTCCTCTTATTCTGGTTTTGTAGAGCTAGGCTCGTCAGTGGTTTCAGTTTTACATTCGGTTCACTCTGGATGATCCTGTTAATAGAAAACATCTTATGCAACAAGCTGAACGGCATGTTTTTACTGCAAAAGAGGTGGTTTTGAACATTTTAATTTGTGTGGTGAGAGTGTTTTTGATAAGGATGCCTAAGTATTATATATATTTATACTGTCTTAGGAAAGAAATTTAAAAGACTAAATGCTGATTCCAAACATAAATAGTTGACTTTTATATTTGAAGTTGTACTAAAACCAAAACAACAGTATCTGGAAGGCATTTATTATTTTAAGTGGATAACATATTATTCTCTACTTGCTTTTAGAGCATAGGCGGAGGGTGAACCAACTCCAGGGTAAGGCTAAAAGCAGCCAAATGTATTAAACATCACACCTATATAGAAAGTGACATTATCACTAACATTTATCTATAAATTTTGAGTTTAAGCACTCTAAAAAAAAAAAACTATCGTTATAATCACTGAGGCTGTATGCACTGTTAAATGAATCTCTTGCTTACATTGTACGTACATCTGTGCTTTGTTGTTTATGATGAGAGAATTCGCAAGAGTCCGGAATTCAGTCAGCGAACGCGCGCGCACTCAACAAAACTGAT
>NW_015662166.1:556231-556652 GCF_001515625.1 Sinocyclocheilus rhinocerous
TAATCACTGAAGCTGTATACACTGTGAAATTAATCTCTTACTTACATTGTACGTACATCTGCGCTTTGTTGTTAATGATGAGAGAATTCGCAAGAGTCCGGAATTCAGTCGGCGAACGCGCGCGCACTCAACAAAACTGATGAGTTTCAACGATGACTCATCTGGACGCCTCTGATTGGCCATTGCATTCCTAAGCTCAACAGAATTGTGTGTTATTAGTTAAAATGCGCAACACTGTAAAATGCCTGAAATGAAATGCGGTGCAACCATAGACTGTATAAAAACATGGAGGTAGTGTCCGTGACGTCACCCGTAGGTTCCTGAAGAGCGTTTTTGAAGCCTAAAGTAGGCAGAGCCGGCCGTCACCATCTTGGCAGCGCGTTACCGTGCGTCACTCCCGGATAATTGAAAATGGGCAAAA
>NW_015662166.1:556733-561388 GCF_001515625.1 Sinocyclocheilus rhinocerous
ATTGACTCCCTTTTGCAGCCAGCCTCTAGCGGCCAGTTGACGAATTACAGTTTAAGTCACTTCCGTGTTGGCTTCACGAGAGAGAGCGGGAGGTTGCCGCTTGGGTGCAACATGAGCAGATCTTAATTTAATGCCGCAATCGACACTGTCTATTCATATTCACTTTGTTAGCAACAGACGTAATAGATTTAATTTGTTTGTGCAGGGGCATTTTTCTCCAATTTAGTGGCATTTTTGCCCCAAGTCCCCATGGCCCAGCCTTACACACGCTCCGCCTATGTTTTAGAGTAATGTTAGCTGCATAATCCTGAATACTAACAATTCCAGTTTAGTTCAGCTTTATTGTTATAGTGCATTTCACAAAATAAAAAAAAGAATGCCTAGGACCAAGAAAGAAAGGCAAGGTTTTCCACTATTTTTTTTTTTTTTGCACAAAGCAGAATGGAACCATAATAATATAACATGTAACAAAATAGATTAAAAATGATTATGTTAAATATAACATTTTGGGTCAATAAAATGTTTTTTTTTTTTTTAAGAAATTTTTACTTTTATTTAGCAAGGATCCATTAAGTTAATCAAAAATGCAAGTACACGCTTTTACTGTATAAGGTCACAAAAGATCTCCATTTCAAATAAATTTTTATTTTGAACTTTTCTATTGATCAAAGAATCCTGAATGGTTTCCACAAAAATATTAAGCAGCACAACTTAGTTGTTGTTTTTTTTTATATTGATAGAAGTGTTTCTTTTCTGAAGGATCATGTGATACTGAAGACTAGAGTAATGATGCTGAAAATTCAGCTTTGCATCACAAAAATAAATTACATTTCATATTACATTCAAATAGAAAATAGTCATTTTAAATTGTAAAAATATTTAGCAATTATACTGTATTACTGATCAAATAAATGCAGCCTAGCTGAGCATAAGAGACTTTGACTATGCTCAAAAACATCAGAATCTTACTCGACCCCAAACTTTTGAATGGTATAGTGAATATTTAATTAACATGTTAATGTAAGCTTTGACAGCCTTTACAAATATAATTAGCTTCAGTCGGAAACTAAGTGTCCAGGCTGCGAAGACAACCTCACCTTTGCATAATTTAAAACGGACCTCAATTGTTTTTATTGGCACAGTAGGGTTCATCTTTAAGAGCCGTCCTGTCTTGGCGCTCGACTGTGTCATATCATTTCACCCTCGCCAGGGTTGAAAAAGCACCAAGCGAGAGCTTAGCACCACATGATTACGAGGGACTTATGGCAGTCTTTTACGCGTGTACGTCGAAGCTGCCTCAAGAGAGGCCCGCTCTTGCGTTTGCTGGTTATATTCCCATCTAATGTTTGTTTGTTTCTTTAACACATCGTCAGAGGCAGACCGGGGGAGCGGGCGATAAGGAAGAACGGCAAATCTCACCAGGCTCATGCAAGGTTTGCTTTAATTAGCATGTGTCTCTGGCTGTATGCAGACACCGAGGGTCCCTGGTGTGTGTGTGCGACGATGACGGAGAAGGGAGGGATTATTTTTTGTACATCCACGGTTCAATGTTTCACAAGCAGCAGCGACGCATCTCCTTCATCCGCGTGTCCGCCCTCTGCTTTCGCTCAGTGCCGTTAATGAGAGAGGATTATGGGGATGTGAGATGAAAGGCCTGTCATTTCTCTTCTGACGAGAGAACTTGTGTGTGTGTGTGTGTGTGTCGAAGGTTTAAGAGGTGATCCCGGAGCACCCAACCCGTTTTATGTTTACAGGAGCAAAGGGAAAGCAGATAGCTTCAACCTATTTGCAGGTAACACCATTAGACATGCCCTCGCCCCCAGATTTGGGCTCGGCTTTGTATGGATGTGATGCACAGGGTTTTTCATGGGATCTTCAGTACGGTAAATCATCCCTGTGGCTTTTTCCGCGGTTGGGAAATCTTTTTTCTTTGAAGAAGCAAGGCAACGCTGTCGGCAGATGCACGTCTGTCTGAGCGCCAGCCTCCAGCTCTATGGGATTTTATTTTGTGTTTCAATAGTCTTTAAATAGCATTCGGAATACATTCACTTAAGCAGCCCAGAAGTGATGAAACCTGTTTTGTGGTGAAAGTGAAGAAAGAGACTTTTAGATCCTCATTAAAGACTGTTACAAACTTCTTTTGGAGAGGAAGTAGAAAGGAAAATTATTTTTTTGTCCATGTGTTTTTGTCACGTTTTCCAAGAACAAGCCTTAAAACAAGATAAATTGAGAAGTATAATTGAATAGTACATTAAAACTTGTTTTTAGAGGTTGAATTTTAAATAGTAGTTTTTCATACCCCTTTGGCAAACTGTGTTTCTCTTGTTTTAAGCATCTACTGAACCAAACTGAGTGAGGTTTATGAAGAAGAAAACATTTTGCCTCTGGGATGAGAAAAATCAATTGAATTCAAGATGCATTCTATGAAAACATCCTCATAACTTATGCAGTTTTCCTTACCAACTAATTTTATCTTGCTTAAAGCTTGTCTAGTTATTGTTACTGGAAAACACAACAGCAATCAAAAATAAATAAATCATATTAAATCATATATAATCATATATCATATTATATCAATGATATTAAAAATACATAATATAGACAATAAAAAATAATAAAAACTATGTAGACATTTTAAAAACACACACAAAACAAAATGACTAAAACTGTAAATAAAATACAAGTAAAAACAAAAAATATAAAAATGAAAATCAAACTATTAAAGGGGTCATATGATGCGATTTCAAGTTTTCCTTTCTCTTTGGAGTGTTACAAGCTGTTTGTGCATAGATAAGATCCCTGAAGTTGCAAAGACTAAAGTCTCAAAACCAAAGAGATATTCTTTTTCAAAGTTAAGACTCTGCCACGCCCCCCTAAAACGGCTTATGACCCCTTTAAGAAAAACTATAGTGATATTAAAACAGCCCGTCTTCTGAGCTGCTGGCTCTTTATGTGGGTCTATAACCTTGAGCTGTCCTCAGGAGAGCTTCACTTCCTGTGCTATTTGCGCAAATCTCATTGAGGCCAGACTCTGAGATGGCATCTGAGTCCAGGCTCGAGGGTCACACCCCGTGATTCCTTCCCTGTGAAGTTTATTGCCATGCGTAGATTTCCAGATATCTCCACCTTCTGCCTTCGGAACAGGAAGCTGCGAGCTCTAGTTCCCCTGATGATGTGAGTTACACTCAGATGCTTGATAAAGACCCCAGAGCCGTCTCTGGATGTCACAAAGATCTGTCAACATGATTGACGGCATAGCACCACAAAATATTATATTCTTAAAATGTGCCAGCGCTACAAGACCAAATGCAATTTCATGATATATTTTTCTGAAAACAAGCATAGCAAGTTGTTTCTTCTTGGTTTGAATGATTTTTTAAGGTATATTTACCAGAAAACAAGGCAAAATGTTTTTTTCAGATTTTTGAAATACAGGTAGTTTACAATTATATAATTGCATCAGCTTAATTCACACCTTATATAATATGCAATTTCTGAATTAGCATTCAAAGTATAAAAATGATATGACCGTTTGAATACCTGAAACCTTTTGCATACTTTTTTGTATTTTTAAAAATTGTTTTTGTAATATAATCCACTATATAACACATAAGTATCTGTGTACATGAGAATGAAGTGAAATTAGTGTTCAAATCCCTAGTGCTTAAATTTAGCGTTCGTCAGAGTTGCAACTAGACCCGGATAGACCCCGACCCTCAAATCCATTTTAATTAACACGCAATATGTTTACAGCTTCCGTTAGAGATATTAAGCTTTTTATAAACCAGGCTCTTCTTGAATTATGCAAATGAGCCTTGCGTGGAATCATCTCCAATTAGAGGAAGCTACTTTACATGCTTTTAAAGAAATATTTGTACATCATTTGACACTCAGCAATTATGGGCCAATCTTACATCCTTTTTAAGAAAAATTACTGAGAAAATAGAAGGGTGTTTTTCTTTTTCTTTTTAGTGCCTGTGCACCTTTAGAAAGTAAACTCTCCTGAAGTACTCTTTTCACACTCTGATTGATTGATTTAATTTGAGATGAGATGAGAAATGACATTCATTGGTCCAGAAAAAAATAACTGCATTTTCGTAAAATGCGTAATAATAATAATGTTCAAGATATGCATTTACCTTAAATTACTATTAAAAATTATTTTGGGAAACAAATGTCAATTTTGTCTCATCTTAAATGATGCATTGTTTTAAATAGCATTTTAAACCTTTTTGAAATAAAATGGCTTCTTTGTCTTGATGAGGATAATTTTATAGCTATGGCATTTTGGTGTATACAATACAGAAAAATAAACAATATTTTTTGTTGCATAATTTGACAATTATAGCTTTATTAGAAACTATGCACTATATAAATATATTTGCATTATATTTATCTTAATTTTTTTCTCACATCTCGTCACATCTTTACATCTCTTCTCAAAACTTTTTAAAAAATGATTTATTTATTTTTGCTAACAATTGTTTGTTGCAGTAGGAATGATGGCGCAACTATTGTACACGTTAGATTTTACAGATGTGAAAATGACATTTTGTGTAATGATTTTGTGTTTATTTATTTTAAGTTATAAATAATGAAAGCATGATAAGCAAGGTTCCCTTTCAGTCGGTCACTCTCGACGTCACGTCGGATGA